>NW_013672267.1:27944-29040 GCF_000517525.1 Limulus polyphemus
CTTGATCAATCACGTCTGGATTCTGTAATCATGTTATTATTATTATTATTATTATTATTAGGAGTAGTAGTTAGGCATTAAATGCAATAAATGTTCATAAGGCACTTATCTAGGCATCTCAATCAAATATCAAACTATTGCAATAGCTATTTCAGAGCTTTCGGATTAGACTACCAGATAATACTAACCTGAAATAGATTTTCATAAACTCATTTAATTGTTAATTACACTTAATTGGACTTTCAGTCTTTTAAAAACAGTAATGTTCCGAGAACATTGAAACAGCAGGGGGCTCTGACAAAAATAAGAAATGCAAGCATGTATCTCCCCTTTTCTTTTGGTGGCAGTGGAAAAGAGAAGGGGGGAGAAATTAGAAAATACTATTAGGATAAAACCCATGGAAGCAACCATATCCTCGTTTATTCCTATTCAATTAGACTTAAGAACATTACTGTATAAAATTAAACAACAAGTTTTACATATTAACACTTAAAAGTTATTTTAACTTAAAGACCGGCATGTCGACCCCCCCCCCCCCCATATAACTCGCACTAAGCAAAGTGTGGAATATTTATCTTATAATAATTGAAAATTATTTTATGACAGACAAATGGGCACTTTAGGGGCATAAGGGCAGAGAAATGAGCCCACACAACCACCTTCTGTCACCAGGAACTTTACTGGTACTAGTCTCTACACTGGTCTTCTAGTGGAGCTATGGATTTTGGGGTTAGGCTTTAATCCGTGTGGTACCCCAAAACATTCCTTTCACTATGAGCTGTGGGGGCATCATGAGTAACAGCCAATCCCTTACCAGGAGTGGTGGGTGCTTCAGACTACTGACTCTCCCTCTTAAAAGAATTATAGCCTTGGTACCTTTTCCACAAATACAAAGACCAACAGCGATTTTATACAAGTCATTTTTCCGACACATCATGCCATCTACGTTATACAATTTTTGGGCTGAAGCTTGTGAATACAAATGATAATCGAAAGATACCGTTCATTTGAAGTTTGGTAGTATTAGAATATTCATACAATTCCCTTTCTTCCTGCTTGCCAAACCTAGATGCAAGCAGTAGGCTAGGGATTCCAG
>NW_013672267.1:30038-44072 GCF_000517525.1 Limulus polyphemus
GATTGACCGTCACAATATAACGCCCCCACGGCTGAAAGGGCGAGCATGTTTGGTGGGATGGGGATTCGAACCCGCGACCCGCAGATTACGAGTCGAACATTTAAAGTGGATAGGACAGGTATTACTTAAAACCAAGTTGGGGGGGCGTGTGTCAAGCTTTTTAAGCTCATAACAGCAATAGAGGTAACAGTATTAAAATAGGTTTATTTACATTCAGTTTCTGACGTTAAAAAAAGAAGATATACAGCTCCAAATGATGACGAAATAAAAGTGATTGCTGCCGATTGGTTGCTTTCTTCTTGTCGGATCCCTAGTGGCTCAGCGGCAAGTCTGAGGCTTATCATGGTAAAAATCAGGTTTCGATACTCGCGGTGTGCACAGTACAAATAGCTCAATTGTTTGTTTGTTTTTGAATTTCGCGCAAAGCTACACGAGGGCTATCTGCGCTAGCCGTCCCTAATTTAGCAGTGTAAGACTAGAGGGAAGACAGCTAGTCATCACCACCCACCGACAACTCTTGGGCTACTCTTTTACCAACGAATAGTGGGATTGACCGTCACATTATAACGCCCCCACGGCTGAAAGGACGAGCATGTTTGGTGTGACGGACCCTCAGATTGCGAGTCGAGCACCTTAACCACCTGGCCATGCCGGGCCAAAGCTCAGTTGTATAGTTTTGCGCGTATAAAAACAATACACACAAACAAATCTTAGGAACGGCGTACGCTACCTGGGCTGAGCACTAACGGATGCGCTGTGATAGAACTCCTTTAGCGTGTAAATCATATTTATTTCATTTAGTTCTGCTTGTTTTTGGTTTGAAAATCTATCTATTCATTAAATGTGTTTTTTTCTGATAATATTAATAATGTGAATTAGTTGCTGATATTGTATTTTAAGTTATAACCCATGATACTATATAACTAAAGATAAAGAATTATGTCACTAACATAATTAATTTAACAATAAATAAATAAAGACCCTAGCGGCTGTATGTGGCATCACTATTTTGTGGATTATTTAATAATTGTTTTCGATTTTAATACTGCAGATATAAAACGTACTATATATATATCAGTTTATGTATGTTTAATCATATAAAACCCGCAACTCAGCCTATTTGTTATTTCACTATCAACAGACACTTGTTTTATTTTTGTGGTTGACAAAACGTTCAACGTTTTAAACAACTCGTAGAAGAGCTTTAATACAATTGGTAATTGGAAAAAGTAAAAGTCTAGCTTAGGGCAATATAAGAACTTTTACCTTGATTGGTGAACTCAAGGTTTCCCACACATCCATGCAGATCTACTGTTTAACAAGAAGCAAAACGATTTGTTAATATTGTATTAAATAAAAGCAGCCATTACTTAGAAGGCAGATGTTGTTTCGTATACACCTACTAGGAGTGTACATTGCGACATTGCCTTGGCATGACGTAAAAATGTGAAAAAGATATAATTTGTGTGCTGCCATCTATCAAGATGTCTTGTAACTAATTAGTAAATGTCGCATAATTTGACCAATAATTTATTTTTCACCAGTTATTGAAAGTATTATTTTGTTTGTTCGTTTTTGAATTTTGTACAAAGTTACACGAGAGCTATATGTGCTATACGTTCCCAAGTTAGCAATGCTAGACTAGAGGGAAGGCAGCTAACTAACATGATTCGCCACCAACTCTTGGGCTACTCTTTTACCAACAAATAGTGGGATTGACAGTCACATTATAACCCCCTACAGCTGAAACGGCAAGCATGTTCGATAATGTGGATTTGAACCTGCGACCAGCAGATTGCGAGACCAGTGCTCTAACCACCAGGCCATGCCAGGCCCCTGAATCATATTCAAGATCATTTCTTAAAAATTTCATTACAACAAAGAATGCATATAAATACTTCAAATATCACGTTAAGATCACTGCTAAGATATTTGAAAGATTTTTTTCTGCTCCAACAAATTATTTTTTACTTATACACAAAAAACTCTGTTCTTGCAGTGTTCCAGTGGAAAAATTTGAGAACTTGTTAGTTTATCTTTGTAAAACATTTTCTTGAATCACGGTAAATTAAAACACATCCTTATTAAGCAACTGTTACAATAACCTAAGAGGATTGTGGCCTAAAGTTAACAAAGGTACGTTTAATAAACACAAACTTAGCTTAAATAAGCAACTGTTACAATAACCTAAGAGGACTGTGTCCTAAAGTTAACAAAGGTACGTCTAATAAACACAAGCTTAGCTTCAATAAGCAACTGTTACAATAACCTAAGAGGATTGTGGCCTAAAGTTAACAAAGGTACGTCTAATAAACACAAACTTAGCTTCAATAAGCAACTGTTACAATAACCTAAGAGGATTGTGGCCTAAAGTTAACAAAGGTACGTTTAATAAACACAAACTTAGCTTAAATAAGCAACTGTTACAATAACCTTAGAAGATCGTGGCGTAAAGTTAACTGAAGTACGTCTAATAAACACAGACTTAGCTTAAATAAGCAACTGTTAAAATAACGTTAGAAGATTGTGACCTAAAGTTAACTAAGATATGTCAAATAAACACAGATTTAGCTTCAGTAAGCAACCGTTACAATATTGTAGTAGCGTAGTTCTTTGGTTGGCGAGTTCTTTTAAACTGGCTGGTGAAAATAATTCAACGTCTAGTCCACATAACGATAATAAATTAATTTATTTCCTTTTTAACGTTTCTACAAGCTTGAATTTAAACACTTGTACACCTTGCAACTTGCTGTAGGCTTGCGTTACAAATGACGTTAACTACAAAGTTAACCGCGATAGCTAACACACTGACTGACTGATTCACAATTTTGAAATAACCATACGTATTATCTCCTCGACTTTCTTTCAATTCACTCTATAATAACCTCTCGATGCTTCACGAAGCGTCGTACTTGTATCTACACTTGTTCTAGCTATTTCTAGGACTTTCTTGATCTTAACTTCATCATTAAGATTCACAGTTCCCTCTAGCTAACAATTAATTCACGACATAAAAATATAGCATATAACAATATTCTAAGTAGATTATGGTCTTAAGTTTACTAAAATAGATCAAATAATAAAGCACAAAGACACCTGGTCACCACTATAACTAAAGGTTTAAGGACCTACTTCATGTGACGAAGACAAATATTTTATAAGCTTAAGTTACATTGGAAATAAAAGCTGACCGTGACAAGTGGAAGGAATTGCAAATTTAGAAAATAAGTAAATAAAATTGTATCTTTAAAAATAAAAAGGTGAGGCACTCTATGTAATTGAAACAAAAGAAATCAGAACTGTCTGAAGTACCTTTAACTACTTGAAATTCTGCTATTATGCTAAAAGTAAATTGTAAAAATGTGGTTGTTGTAATACCAGCACATTACAGAATCAGGAAATAGCCTATAATGAGAAAGATCAAAAACCAAACGAAGAATAAACAAATTGGAGATAATAGACAGAGAAAACATAATAAAGGATTGGTGCATAGAAAGGAAACTTAGCAAGAATGGCTTGTCAAATCCGTAGTGTTAGTTAAAAAGGAGTACTTGAGAGAGTTTCTCCATAAGAAAATATTATAATTATACAGAGTTCACAACTGCTTCATGACAGAGGATCTGTTAATAATGTTACATATCTGCTTGTTTGGTTGTTTCCGGTAGAAATTCTTTCCGACGATATTCAGTGATACAAGTCCTTTCTTGATTAAACCAGTTTATTCTTCCTCGATAAAAACTCTTAGTACACATAAGTTTCACAATTAGTACGTTTCTCGTCACTTTAAACCTAACAACTTTTATAATACACGCTATAAATCACAGCGATTCACAATCTCGATAACTTTGCTTTCGACGAGTACAAAACACATACTTTACGGCTCACTAGCTCGAAACTAACAGAATCACAAATTAAACGGAACTACTGTTCTCTCTTCATTAACCCCGCTGGCTTTCTCAGCCAGGCTTATATACTAACGAAGAGGGCATCTCGGACTTCCCCGATTATTCGAGAAACATTACGCACGCTACCAGCGCCAGCAGCGTCACGTGATTTTTGCTGTCGTAACAATAATGTAATTATACAGAGTTCACAAGCGCTTTATGTCAGCCCCCAGTGGCACAGCGGTATGTCTGCGGACTTACAACGCTAGAAACCGGGTTTCGATACCCGTGGAGGACAGAACACAGATAGCCCATTGTGTAGGTTTGTCTACAATTACAAACAAACAAACAAGCTTTATGTCAGAGGACCTGATGATAATACATATTGCAAGCTTGCGCATTGCTTTTCAATGTGAAAGGTTATTGTTATCTATTCATTGTTAAATGGTGTTTTCATATTGTATAATGTATTATATTGTATTCTTAAAATTTGACTCAAGGTTTGTTGTGACATAGATTTTGAAATTGTGTTTTAAGTATTAAAGAGACGTGATTTATTATTTTGTTTTTGGACTAAAAGTTATAACATAAATGATGGATTTGTTTTTAATGTATGCAGTTTGATTTTTATTTATTTATTTCGTTTTGAAAACTAAGTTTACAGTTTACTTGCATAGAAAAAAATATATTATTTGACCCAGCAATAGGCCGACCTTAAACCTCCATATTCCTCTGGTTTGAATATGCAGCAAACTGATTAATTATCAAGAGCCAAGCTGTGGTTCGTTGCTTCTGAAAGGTGATGCTACAGGTAGAAGTTCCTGTCAATGCTAATTCAGGACATTCTTGAAAGTCTGCTCAAAGTTAAAGAGACAAAAACAACTCATTCTTGTCATTCTCTGTCTCCCATTTAGAGCTGAGGGTGCCTCATCAAATTCACGTTTTTGATCGTCTGATTCAATATTGTCTTAGTAATTCCATCATGATTTGCGTGAAGTTTACTGATTAACGAGAATCCAAGAGTGCTTTGGCATGCGAATGTGCAGATGTGGCTAAAGTACAACAATGAATGTGCAAATTGTAAAGTAATGAAACACTAATGACAAAACTCACCATCAGTGTCACTTATGAAATGAGACAATGCGACGTCGTGCTTCTCACGTCAGAGTAAAAGAGAATTAATTGTTAAAAGTACACATTCTCACGTGATATTGTGGTAATTTTATTTATTAAAAATAGCAGTTTCTGAGGAATTAACCCTTTAGTTCCGTTGGTAGAGCACTTGTCTTGTGTGCGACAGATTTCGGGTTTTTAATCCCGAACCGATGAAGGAATAAAATTGAAATGACCACAAAGTGATCAGAAAGTTCAGTGATGTGTCTAGTTTCTGCAGGTTGGTACAGAGGCTGTGCTTTTTTCTCTTGTCGAATTTCATTGTTAGAAGGGTAATTTTCTGACTTTTGCGAATTTTGCGAGGCCGAATTCGGGTGTCATTTGTCCATTATATGTGAGTTAACAAAACTGAGGTTTTGTGTGTGTGTGAGATGAACTTTGTTAAGAAAGTTGCTATTGAAATTAGGATTATCAATGGCACTTCACAATAGAGGAAAAGCGGTGATTTTCTGAAAATAAAGGGCGAGCTTAGTTTGCTTTTTTTTTTGTTTGGGGAGGGAGTGTAAAAACAGATTTGAAGGACCACACGGTTTCTTGTTGTCTGCACCTATTGTGTTATATAGCTAAATTATTAGCTGTTTTTGTGATGGCGTGTTAAAGTAGGTTTGATGGTGCAATAGTATAAGTGGTTTTACGTGTAATAGTGTCAAAATCAGCATTAAAATATTTTGAGAATGGTGGAGTCAAGTTACGTCCTACTCAAACAGAGCTAAATTTTGCGTTTTTATTCTTTTATAAGCAACATTGGTAACTTTTCTTTAATGCAGACGTTTTGAAAAATAATTTTATAATTATTCTTGGAAGTCCGAAATTAAGTTACTCCAAGTAAAAACTTTGTTTCACTTACGTCACGTGGAAATGAGTATAACATGTGATTGGTACATTAACGTTCCTGACAATCTCTATTAGAGGGCGCGCTTAGCGTATCTAGTGGTGTGGTGTTTGATTTCGAAGGTTAGTAAAACTAAAATAAATGTGATTTTATTTCTTTTGTCTCTGATTTGGATATTACACTGAATCTGTGTTGCAAAAAAGTAAATGCGAAATACAGTACTTCATTTATAAGAGAGCTATAATATTAGCAACTATATACCTCTTTAGTTTGTTGGAAGTTGGAAGACGATTACTTTACTAGTACTACTGTTGTTATTACTACGTACCACCACTTTAATTTACAATGTAAAAACTAAAGCTCAATATTTTGGCAGGAATAGTTGTAGTAGTAATAAGTAGGGTTAATAAAGTTGATTATTAATACTATACTATAGTACCAAGCGTCAGTGCATAGCAGTTACTACTACTAGTACTAGCAGTGTAACTTAAGTTAAGTAGACTAATATTCTTAATGTTAGGCCTAATATAATTTCCATGAATTAGACGTTGTACTCCTTTTTTTCTTTGTTTTTGTACGGTAACAGCCAGAATTCACCTTTATCCTCATAATAAGCAGTAGTTAACTAGTTTTAAATCAGCTTTATTCGAAGATAAAGCTAACAGTTGAAATGTAATAGTTACTAATACATTCGTTTAATGACTGACTAACACTAACAGTTGTAATAAATTTAGAAATTGGGTAGTAGAATTAGTATTCACTGTTCGGTAGATTGTGTATACTGAATAACGCTATGATATGTTACTTACTATGTCTTAGACATTACAGTATTATTAATACTAGTAATTAAAATTTTGTAATATTAAGTGTGAAAGAAAAACTTATGGTAACTTAAGGCTTTTGAGAGATAGAAGTAAACCTTAGGGTTAAGCTCCATTATTATAAAAGATCATTATCACATAAGATTAATGAAATAAAACAATTTGGGGTATCAAGGCTTACCATTAGATTTTAAACTTAATTGTTACTGATTAATTCGTGTAAATAACATCATTTGTTTGAAAAAAATAAAGTATATAAATAAATGTTCATGAAAATACATTTATAGTTTAAAATAAATAGCAATTTTTGTTTGGTCCTTATTTTCACACAAATATTTATTTAATATTTGGTGAGGAATCTACTAATTAGTTAATGCAAAAATACAATAACAGCAGTTGCAAATATATAAATCTCCCATAATCAAAATACTAAATTACTGTACACGAAACAACAAATGAAAAATGTCTACAGTACTATTACATGCTGAGTTTGCACTGTTTTATTAAAGACAGCTGTACTCCCACTAGTTGTAAATTAACTATAAGAATGATTGCTAAACATTTCTCTGCCATCAAACAGCAACCAGTGGGTGAAGCACCAAAACAGGGTGTTTGCAAGTGAGTGCTTGGCCAATATTAATCAGTGATATATTAAATGATAGCTCTCTTCATTGTTCTGGGTTGTTGTTGTTTTTTTATCCAGAAGCTTTTTTATTTGAAACACACACAAAAAATCCCTAAAACCATTAAAAAATTCTCATTAATCATTGAATTTGAAGCCATACAATATACTGTGTGGTACGTATTACACAATTCTTGAACTGATATGTATGTATGTATGTCTGCCCAATTCCAACTTACAGCATGTGAAAAATCCAGATGAATTGGAACTGTAAGCAGACAATATGTTGCCTTGACAACAGTTTGCTTTACCACCTAACAGGTATGTATCTGTCAATCATGAAACCAGTTGAATACAAAAATCTCTCCTTAAGTTTAATAGGTAAATATGTAAGTTCATACTTGATTTTCAACATTTGGTTGTTAACAGTTTCATTTCATTTATCAATATAATATAAATTCACACGTATAGGGTTTAAATTGAAGTATTTTATTAGGATTACATTTTATCTTGCATTGTCACAAGTTTCATACAATGTCTCTGGTTACCAGGTAAAGCAATTTTATTTGTACTGTTTCAGTTAGACGTTTTCATGGTGGGAAACATCAGTTTCTAGGTACATTTATTAATTGTTTTTCATTAATTACTAAATAAATAATTCAAATTGTAGTGCAAGTCTACTCATTTTTTACTGTGGAATCCAATAGTGTACTTTTTTTTTGTTATTTTCACTATTTAAAATTCAGTCAAACCCTTTATTACTGTCAATTGTTTATTTTGTTCACTTATTTTTTTAGGTTTCTACCTTTTTTGCACCAAAGTATTAATTTGAAGTCTGTACAAATTCATTTCAAAAGTTGGGGGATTTTTAAAATTTTTGTTCTAATCCCAGTAATTTTGTGAGACATTGTTTTATTTCTTGTCAATTTAAATAAACATTTTTAAGTAGCTTATTTTGGTTGTTTGAAAAATGGACAAATAACAATATTTATAAACAACATAAGAGCATAATTCTAGACATCTGACATGTATTGCTCAAAGAAAGAGACACAGTAACAGTAAAGAAATTGATAATAGCCTAAAAACATGTTTGAAATTGGAGTATTTCAAACAGTTTAGGCTAGTGTCAGATCCTCAGTGCTTATAGTTATACCTGTGAGCTAAACAAAACCTGGCATTTTGGGAACTGTGTTACAGAGTAAGGTTAGAAAGTACTTGAACAATGTATGGATTGAAGAATATAAAAAAACAACTAAGTTATAGTAGGTTATAGTGTGAAACTTGAAATATTTGTTGCAGTGGAAAACAGTGTAATATCTCTATGGTAAATGACAGCTTTGCATTCAGTACAGTACCACAAAAACTTGTACATACATGATTACAAATATATTTGATAACTTGCTGCCCCTTGTATCTTCACTACATCAGGGTAATTAACTTGATTAATTGATATAACTTAATAACTGATTACTTATTGATAACATCAATTAGTGTCCCATGAAATTACAATTAAATCATTTAATGTTATGAAAATAATCATTTAATTGACGTTATTGTTTCTGATTATTCCAACTATCCAAGTAATCAAAATATTGGGATCATGATTTTTCATTACCTTTGATTAATTCATAGTTGTTCAGATTAATCAGTTAATGTCACAACTCATTAAAATAATCAACTAATTGAAATTTGTGCTTCCTGTTATTATTTTCAATTATTCCAAATATCCAAGTTTCATGAGAATAATTGGTTAGTTGTATAGAATTAATCAATGAACCCAAAAATTGATATTTAATATAATCTTCAAACTGTAAAACCATCATATTAATATTAAATATATTTGTGAACAAAGGTACACACCAATTTATATGGCCACTTTGTATTGAAATAGTGATATGAGTTTTGTTTCCTTATTGACATATTTTCATCTGAACGATAGCCTTCAACCAATTAAGTTTTCTGTTCCTGTAGACTTTTGATCTGTATAACAATTATGATTACCCTTGTTTGTGTTCCTGTAGACTGTTGATCTCTGTATAACAATTATGATTACCCTTGTTTGTGTTCCTGTAGACTGTTGATCTCTGTATAACAATTATGATTACCCTTGTTTGTGTTCCTGTAGACTGTTGATCTCTGTATAACAATCAGGATTCACCTTGTTGGTGTTCCTGTAGACTGTTGATCTCTATAACTATTATGATTACCCTTGTTTGTGTTTCTGTAGACTGTTGATCTCTGTATAACAATCAGGATTCCCCTTGTTTGTGTTCCTGTAGACTGTTGATCTGTATAACAATTATGATTACCCTTGTTTGTGTTCATGTAGACTGTTGATCTCTGTATAACAATTATGATTACCCTTGTTTGTGTTTCTGTAGAATGTTGATCTGTATAACAATTATGATTCCCCTTGTTTGTGTTTCTGTAGACTGTTGATCTCTGTATAACAATCAGGATTCCCCTTGTTTGTGTTCCTGTAGACTGTTGATCTCTGTATAACAATTATGATTACCCTTGTTTGTGTTCCTGTAGATTGTTGATCTCTGTATAACAATTATGATTACCCTTGTTTGTGTTTCTGTAGACTGTTGATCTCTGTATAACAATTATGATTACCCTTGTTTGTGTTCCTGTAGACTATTGATCTCTGTATAACAATTATGATTACCCTTGTTTGTGTTCCTGTAGACTGTTGATCTCTGTATAACAATCAGGATTCACCTTGTTGGTGTTCCTGTAGACTGTTGATCTCTGTATAACAATTATGATTACCCTTGTTTGTGTTTTTGTAGACTGTTGATCTTTATAACAATCAGGATTCCCCTTGTTTGTGTTTTTGTAGACTGTTGATCTGTATAACAATTATGATTACCCTTGTTTGTGTTTCTGTAGACTGTTGATCTGTATAACAATTGTGATTACCCTTGTTTGTGTTTCTGTAGACTGTTGATCTCTGTATAACAATTATGATTACTCTTGTTTGTGTTTCTGTAGACTGTTGATCTGTATAACAATTGTGATTACCCTTGTTTGTGTTTCTGTAGACTGTTGATCTCTGTATAACAATTATGATTCCCCTTGTTTGTGTTTCTGTAGACTGTTGATCTCTGTATAACAATTATGATTACCCTTGTTTGTGTTCCTGTAGACTGTTGATGTGTATAACAATTATGATTACCCTTGTTTGTGTTCCTGTAGACTGTTGATCTGTGTATAACAATTATGATTCCTCTTGTTTGTGTTCCTGTAGACTGTTGATCTATGTATAACATTTATGATTACCCTTGTTTGTGTTCCTGTAGACTGTTGATCTGTGTATAACATTTATGATTACCCTTGTTTGTGTTTCTGTAGACTGTTGATGTGTATAACAATTATGATTACCCTTGTTTGTGTTCCTGTAGACTGTTGATGTGTATAACAATTATGATTACCCTTGTTTGTGTTTCTGTAGACTGTTGATGTGTATAACAATTATGATTACCCTTGTTTGTGTTCCTGTAGACTGTTGATGTGTATAACAATTATGATTACCCTTGTTTGTGTTCCTATAGACTGTTGATGTGTATAACAATTATGATTCCTCTTGTTTAATAGTAACAGCAATTCTTATAACAAATCAATAAAAAACAAGTGTTTTAAAGTGAACAAAGTAACACTGAAACTAAGATATTTTTATACAAACTTTTAGCTTTGTAAGTTACATGATTTTTTAGGAACAGATATCAAAGAATGTGTTTATATCTAGATAAACAATCACACCTGGAGTGTTTTAGTTTTGGCCTTCTGCAACATGTCAGATGACAGACAAAATGAAGACAAAGTTCACGGTGGGTGTGAAGGGCCTGATGCAATGTATGTGAAGCTGATCTCTTCTGATGGACATGAATTTATTATTAAAAGGGAGCATGCATTAACATCGGGAACTATCAAAGCAATGTTGAGTGGGCCAGGTAATATGGTTTTCTGTCTTATAATCTTTTATTTATCTTTGAAGTTAATATGATTGGGTATTTTCAATCAGTGCTAGCTTTAATCTACAGTTTACTTTTTCAGAATTCTCCAACATAAACTATTTAAGTACTTTTGTTAGGCTGTGCCGATATAATGAATGACCTCTTTCTTTATTATTGTTGTTTTGAGAGCTAAGAATGGAGTTAATGTGGATTCACTAATATTAATATTTACTAGAATTCTTTGTTTACTAGTATCATACGATAGGATTAATGAAAACATTACTGTTCTGTTTATTTTATTTTTTGAAGTATAATAAACATTTACGGTAGGAAACAGTAGTAAAAGTGTTTCAACTCATAGGAGTAGGTCATCCAGTTAGCGGATTTTGAAAGAATGTTGACTGTATTAAAAAATCTTTCTACTCCAGTAAAGCTATTCATTATCCTTCAGTGACCCATCCAGTTGGATGTTCACTTCACATTGAATTGACCAAAATATATTCATAAGGTCGGGGGTGAAAGTATAAATGATTTATGTGTTCTGTTTTCCTTGTGTGTGATGGTGATAAATTTAATTTTTGATTTCAGAAGCACTTTTCTAAATAAAATGATAAACATAATTTTTCAAATGGATAAATGCTTCATACTGTTTTTTATTTATTTCTTGTCAAGTATCTTCATACATTTAGCAATAAAGAATCCTGAAACCAAACAGTTGAATTAACTCCTTAAACCCGATCAGATGCTGGTAGTGTCCAACTGAAAAATCCTGATTTATCCAATGTTGAAGTATCTCATTACAAAAATCGTTAAAGCGAAATGGATTACAATGACTGAATGTAATTTTAATTTTCCTGCCATGTAAAGACATTATAAATATATAAAGTTAACCAATCTGAGGAGATTTTAGAATAACTATATTGAAAATGAAATACGTAATAGAGAAATCTAGGTTCAGTTTATGTCCATGGAATAAGTGAAATAGTTAAAACTTTCCCCCACATGCTGCACTTTCATTGGCTGGTTAGTTAAGTTTGTCTCATCCAGTTATCTATAACTTAGAATTTGTTAAACTTAATTTAGAGTTACAAGTAAAATTGGTAAAAAAAACATTTTAATTTCAATTATTTTTACTGAAAATACAACGGAGGGGAAAAAAACCCTTAAAAACTTACACAAATGAAGATAACCCTATATTTTAAACCAAAACCACTGCTTAAATTTTTCAATATTATAGTCACGATATTTTATTAACAAACATGTATATTATTATATATAGTTGTAATATACAAACACTTCCCATATTCTTACATAAAAAAGTCATTCTCCAGAACAAACTGGTTTTTATCATTTTGTTTCCACTTGGAACCAAATTAATATTTAAAGTAAATTAGTGATAATAAGGATTTGATAAGTATGCTGTGTTGGACGTGTATTTCTGGTAGTAATTTAAGACTGTTGTACAATACCCTTGTTTTGGTAATTGAATCGTTTATTATCGTTATTAACTCTTTAAACCCGAGAGGATGCTGAAAATCTGGTGACAACATCTGATAACATTTGTCTGTCTGGATTAAAACTAATCCAAACCATGTTATTATCCACTTTGTATAAATAGACCAGAAATTTTATAAGGTATGGTGATAATTCTGGCAGAATGTGCACAAAATGATGGGTTTAAAGAGTTAAGTTACTCTGTCAGTATTCAGTGAGTTTAAAATATATTATCAACTGTGCTGTGTTCTATTTTCATCACTTGAAGTTTGTGGACAACTGAGAATCTTTAGTGGTTTGACAGTTGAGACACCTTTATTTCCAATCTGTCTACTAAACACTGCACCATTAAATCTGTACAGAATAAATTACAACATATGTGTTTCTAACACAAACAGTACTGTACACTTGATACAACATCTTATACTGTAACGGGAATGTTAAGAAACAAATGAGTTCCAGTAATTACTAATATCAATTAAAAAAAATAAAGGTCATAATGTTGGCCAGTATCACAAACTCGCTGACCAAATGGGATTTTTCACAGTAAACAACTTGATACAGAAACAGGTGATGGTTTTTAAGACTTTTGGAATCTTAAGACAGGATTCATGCATTCTTAAATTTTATAATACCAGTACACATCTAACGAGCCCAGCTAATACTGTTTTAGTGATCCTTTGTGGTAAAATGTTAACAACATATGAAGGCCTTGACTACCAGTACACATCTAACGAGCCTAGCTAATACTGTTTTAGTGTTCCTTTGTGGTAAAATGTCAGAAGATGAAGGCCTTGACTACCAGTACACATCTAATGAGCCCAGTAAGACTAACTAGCTATACAGATGGACTGCAGCCACCTGGCAATGAAAACTAGTTGTTTCAAATATTTTATCATGAGTACAATGTCAAAATTAGAGAAATTGTCAACACACGTTTAAATATTTCAGTTTAATATCCAATACTTTTAAAGAATTAGATTTCTAGACGGTAAAATGTCAACAACATATGAAGGCCTTGAACAGTGGATCTCTAAAACAGTATTAGCTGGGCTCGTTAGATGTGTACTGGTAGTCAAGGCCTTCATATGTTGTTGACATTTTACAACAGTGGATCACTAAAACAGTATTAGCTGGGCTCGTTAGATGTGTACTTGTAGTCAAGGCCTTCATATGTTGTTGACATTTTACAACAGTGGATCACTAAAACAGTATTAGCTAGGCTCGTTAGATGTGTACTGGTAGTCAA
>NW_013672267.1:44763-47451 GCF_000517525.1 Limulus polyphemus
GCCTTCATATGTTGTCGACATTTTACCACAGTGGATCACTAAAACAGTATTAGCTGGGCTCGTTAGATGTGTACTGGTAGTCAAGGCCTTCATGTTGTTGACATTTTACCACAGTGGATCACTAAAACAGTATTAGCTGGGCTCGTTAGATGTGTACTTGTAGTCAAGGCCTTCATATGTTGTTGACATTTTACCACAGTGGATCACTAAAACAGTATTAGATTACAGATTTTTAGCAATGCATGTGGCTAAGTACTTTCTGCTTATATTTTAAATCACTTGTAAGAGAGAAAAAAAAAGGTATTCTCATAATAGAAGTTAACTAATACAAAACCTGGAGAAAAAGTTTGGGCAAGTCTGGAGAGTCCTTGCTATATTATGGTTGCCATTAGACCTAAAGTAGGCAAGAAGAAAAAGTTATTGAATGGTTCAGTTTGTAGAGGAAACATTTTGGAGTTTATTTGAAGATTTTTGAAAATACATTGAATTTTATAATTCCAAGTGAGTATGACCATTTTTAAGAAGATAAACATTAAAATTCTTGATTAAAAAAACAAAATAGCCTGGAAAATCATATCTTACCTATCATGTTGCAGTGTTAGGCTGTTAGAGCCAGAAATAAAATCTAATGGTAAGATTAGAAAAATATTGTAACTCAATTCTTAGCTAGTCATAGCATTTTCAAACCACGCATACACCTTGAGGAGGATTTTTGTGACATTCTATAAATTAAACTCTAAACACACTTTTCTTTTTAGGTTTATCTCTGTAGTAGATTAATCCCACAGAATTAAAATATTTTTGGCTATTAATTGTTTCCTGTATTTTGAGTTATCTTTAAAAATTAACATGTATAGTTTTATTAAACAAGGGATAAACTGTATAATAAGTAAGAGCTGATTTTTGTAGCTGTTTGAGTGAGCAGTTTGTTTCTGATGGTGCACTACATTCATTTGATAAATCTGTGTTCTATGTAATGTAAAAATATGAAAATGTTGTTAACTACAACAAAAAGTAATTAATTGAAAAATGAAGCTGTAAAGATTCCTTTGTTGTGGGTGTTTCGAATCTAAGAGCTTAAGAGTTTTCAAATCAAAACTAGTGTTGTAGGTTTAAAAAGAGATTTTTATTCATAATAAAAATATCAGACCTAAAATAATATTTTTCTTGTACAATAATCTTATGGTTTTATATTCACTCCAGATTTAAACTGATACTGTATATTTGAAGAAAATACTTTTAATATGTTGGTGATGCACATTTTAAAGTTTTATTTATTTCAAAACATGAGCTACTATGTTCTATCAGAGGGTTTCTCAGGTCATGTTAACTTAATAGTATAATGATGCACATTGTAAAGTTATTTATATACCATAAATAGCTTGGGTTTTGAAATAACACCGTAAAGAGAGTTCAGTCAAAGGAATAAATATCACAGAAACTTTGAGAAATAACACCGTAAAGAGAGTTCAGTCAATGGAATAAATATCACAGAAACTTTGAGGAATAACACCGTAAAGAGAGTTCAGTCAATGGAATAAATATCACAGGAAGCTTCACTGTATAGTTTCCTCATCTGTCATGAATAGTTTCACATTTTAATCTACAAAATCAAAAACTGAAAAGTACAGCTATATGCTGGTGTTAACACGAACAACTTCAACCATTGAGTTTGTACACCCAATATATTTTGCATATAAACTGTTAATATAAGTGTTAATTATATCAAGCAGAAAAAAACTTCAAATGCTACTTACGGAATTTCTCTAAAGTTCACTTCGTTCGTTTCATTTTCTGCAAACTGACCTGTCAATGATACATTACTTCAGACACAAGATATGCACACATTTCTATCATATTAACATGACCTGAGAAATCCTTTATTAGATATCAATAAGGGTAGGCCAAGATGTTTCTTATCCTATACTTCATTTGAATAAGAAATTTGAAACAGTTTCATATTAATTAATATTTAAATAATACAAACAAACTACAGATGTAGATGTGGATTTTAATTGTACTAAGCTAATGTTCAAGTTAGTTTAAACATACAGTTTATTCAGTGAAGTTTATTGTACTAATTTATATATATAATTTTCATAATCATAAACAGACCTGTGACCCAGTCATTAAGTTTTAAGTTAATTTATATTACTTATAAATATACAACACATTTCTCTAATTCTAAGCTTTCATAGAACTTACTCAAAGCAGAGGAAAGCATTCGATATAAGGTAATGAAAAACACAAAATGAAAAAATAAGGTATTCATAACTGAAGTCACCAATTAAGAAGTTATATAAATAATGACACAAAAAATTCAAGGGAGACTGGATGATAACAGTATTTATTATGTACACAGTAAATGTTGAACAATAATTAGTTAACAGTGACTTATCAAACATTATTATGTACACAGTAAATGTTGAACAACAGTTAACAGTGACTTATCAAACATTGAGACTGGATGATAACAGTATACATTATGTACACAGTAAATGTTGAACAACAGTTAACAGTGACTTATCAAACATTGAGACTGGATGATAACAGTATTTATTATGTACACAGTAAACATTGAACAACAAATACTGTTATCATCCAGTCTCAATGTTTGATAAGTCACTGTTAACTGTTGTTCAACATATACTGTGTAGATCAACATGTTTACATAATGTATACTGTTAT
>NW_013672268.1:0-6225 GCF_000517525.1 Limulus polyphemus
AAAACCAGTACTGCAGGTGGGGACTTGGTGTTGAAATATGCTTCAGGCTCTTTGGTAATGAAGTGTTATTGCACATGATAATGGATGCAGAGCCAACATGTTGCTGATACCTTGTTTTATAGATAAAACCAGTACTGCAGGTGGGGACTTGGTGTTGAAATATGCTTCAGGCTCTTTGGTAATGAAGTGTTATTGCACATAATAATGGATGCAGAGCCAACATGAGTTTTTTTCAGCTTGATCTCGATAATAATATGTTGCTGATAGATAAAACCAGTACTGCAGGTGGGGACTTGGTGTTGAAATATGCTTCAGGCCCTATGGTAATGAAGTGTTATTGCACATAATAATGGATGCAGAGCCAACATGAGTTTTTTTCAGCTTGATCTCGATAATAATATGTTGCTGATAGATAAAACCAGTACTGCAGATGGGGACTTGCTTAGTTTAACAAGTCCCCATCTGTAGCAATGTTTATATCTTAGTTTAGATATAAACCATCGCTACAGATGGGGACTTGCTTAGTTTAGATATAACCATTGCTTTAGATGACACATGTATCAAGTACTTTATCTCATGTTCATCACCCCCATTAACATTGTTCCATAACAGTAGTTGTCATCATTTTAACTACACCTGTAGTTACTTAGTGTGTGTATACATCTATAAACCGTACACAACTGGGGAGAGAATCCAAATGGAGAGTGGAAACTTGAAATTCATAATGAAGGACACTATTTTGGTAAATATTAACAGGGGTTATTTATCAGTTGAGCAGTGTTCATTGTCTCTTGTTGACTTTTACCGAGTCTAAAGATTGTTAGGGTTCAAGAAACATTAATGTGATGAAAGTGATCGTTTTTTAAAGTAAAAACTTACAGACATTCCTAATTTACTTTACACATAAGCTCATGCACATTTAGGTGAAAGTGTGTGATCATTAAATATGGTAGAAAATGTTGGTTCTAAGTTTAAGTGATTGTTGACTTTATACGAAATTGAACTCAGTTATATTATGTCTAAGTGAAATGACCTAGATGTGTTGGTCAAATTTTAGTTTGCATTAACTCCTTAAACCCGAGTGGACGTTGCCAGCATCTGGCCAAAATTCCAGATTTACCCATCAGATGGTGACAGTGTCTGATAACAGTTGTGTCTTTTTGGCTGAAAACTAATCCAAACCATGTTATTATCCACCTTTTATAAATAGACTGGAAATTGTATAAGGTATGGTGATTACTACTAGGCCATTATGGAAATAATTCCAGCAGAACATGCAAAAAAATGATGGGTTTAACAGGGTCCCATCATAAAACTTGTGTTTTACTGTAACAGGTAAAACTGTTCTATGTGAAATATTGGTAAGGTTTAAAAATGAGGGGTGAGTGGGAGGTGGTGTGTGTTTTCAACAGTAGATCCTGAAAAATAAGGCAATAAGTATTAGTAAAAAAGAAAAATTTAATATTAAAGATTGAAGAATGTTCTGTCTGTCTGTAAGCTTGTTTCTATATTGCTTGGATTATTTCTTTGTACCTCAAATAATAGGGCAAGTTGTGGGACAGATTTAGCAATAGGACCACATGGACCTTCAAGGCTGTCCTTGCACATGTACCCATGATGAAAAAATTCTGTATCCACCCTTTATTTTTTATGAATTCCCCTCTTGTAAAATGTTGACTTCTACAACATCTGATGGTCACTCGTTTTTTAAAATAAAACTGTCTCAACTAGAACCTAACATTTCTTAAACCTTGTGTCCTATTGTATTATGAATACAGCAGAAAGAAATCAGAGGTTTTTAAGCTATTTATCTTCTGAATAATCTTGTAAAGTTTAGTAAGATCACTTATTTCTTTCTTTTCTCAAGATCATAGTAACCCTCCTTTCCAGTAAGTATTTTTTCTTAGATAAGGAGACCAAAACTGTAGCCATTTGTGGACTGTACAAAAGATAAAAGATATTTGGTAGTAATAAATGTTTATTTTTCTTTATGTTTTAAGGCCAAGTAGATAATATATGTGTTAAAATACAATAAGAATATTTATTAATTAACATTTATTCACAATTTAAAACTTTTTAAACACTTACTCTATAACGTTAGTAATAGTAGGCCTATTTGGAGTCTAATTTAAGCATCAGGCCTAATACGTAAACATAACATAAGGCTTAGCTGAAAGACTACTTGGTAAATTTTATTTGACTTTTGGCTACAACTCAATATCATAAAGCTTCTGAATTAAACTATTTTGCTGTTATGTCACTAAAAAATAAAGAATAAAAAAACCTTTTTAATAAATCAACATGAATATTGAGCATTCACCATAAACACCATAGTTAGCCTAAGAACAATCAAGTGATAGTTTTAAAGCTAAGTGATGATGTATAGTGTTGAGCATTACCAAAAATGGAGCGTTAAAGCATTCTCGACAGAATGATAAAGGGAATAAGCCTTTTATAGTTAGTGATTAATTATATTGCTAACAATATTAATAACATAAATTAAAAAATGGTAAGGCCCAAGCACTGATAGCAAAGGTTCAGTTTTACTGGACCTCATTAATGACAGTGTTTTACTTTCTCTCACCCAGTCCCCCTACTGATCAATCATGTAATTTTGTAAGCTCAACATCTGTAGGGTACCTTATCAAAAGCTTTCAAATGTGCATGGGAGGTTTTGGAAATTTGTTGTCAGATTTCAAATTGTTTTAAATTATGAACGTATTTTAAAGTATAGTGAGATATCTTATAGATTCTAATTATTTATAAATCCTTTATGAAGTTGTATGTTTAAAAAAGAGAATAAGAACAAATAATATTTTTCAATTGTTGAAACTTTTTGTCAGGTCCACCCTTCTAGAAAGACGTCCGCTTGATACATATCGGTCAGGTTTTGTGAATTGGCCTTTTCTTACTATGTGTCTTTGAACAGATTTTTTTGTTTGTTTTGAATTTAGCACAAAGCTACACGAGGGCAATCTGTGCTAGCCATCCCTAGTCATCACCACCCACCGCCAACTCTTGGGATACTCTTTTACCCACGAATAGTGGGATTAACCGTCACATTTTAATACCCCCACGTCTGAAAGGGCGAGCATGTTTGGTGTGACAGGGAATCGAACACGCGACCTGCAGATTGCAAGACGAGCTCCCTAACCACCAGGCCATGCCGGGCCCTAGATTTTTTTACTCTAAATTTTTATAATAAATATATATATATATATATCTAGTTAACATACATGTAGAACAACTTTGTGAGGATCAGTTAGTTATTGCTGTATTATTTATATAAGACAAAGATCACTTACTTTGTACCCATGGGTGACTGAAGATAAATGTGAATATCACCCCTTCGAGTTGAAGAGAGAGTGATTTGTGCCTGAACGTGTTCCAAGTACTTGACATTTTCACAATGGATTTTCAGACTAACTTCAATGTAACTCTTTGGAGATATTATCCTAAAAATAAGGGAACACTTTAAAATCAAAATACTTTATTAAACATTTATTGTTTCACTCTCACTTTGAGAAATGTACACACTAACAAATAATTAACTTACAAATCTTGACACTGTAAAAGTTAATTTTTCTTCTATGTCTTTTGTTTGTCCATGATTAAAGATTTAGATGGAACTGATCCACTAACAGCAGAAAAAAGTCTTTATAGATTTAATATTGTTTTACTATATTTTAGCTCTCTCAACATGGTCAATTTGACCGACCATGTGAACTCTTTGTACTCGTTTAAAGTCTTTATAGATTTAATACTAGTTTTAATATTGTTTTACTATATTTTAAAATGTTAGAATTGTCTTTAAGAGACTCCTGTTGGTTGATTCGTTTAACTGTTGGCTACGTAGAATTATAGACCAAATGTAATATTTACAAGTGTTAGTGAGCTTGTTATCTTTCTTACTCATTATTCGCGAAATGTGTAAATATTAGTGTTTTCAGCAGCTAAAAACACAATATATTGAACATTATATTTAAAGAATGTGGATCTAGAAATTGCATCTTTTTTAAAACTTGTTTACTTTATTACAGGAATTTCATGCTATTGGTTTAGCTTCATGTTGTTTCATTGTAAAACTAGCTGTTTCCTTTCAGTGTGTGCTATCAAGTCAAAAAGAAAGAAGCAGTTTGTAACATGTTAATTTTAACAACAGTATTAGATGATTGTTCAGGTATTATAAACAAGCATTGAACATTGTAAAATGTGTAGTTTGTCAGAATTTAATAACAGGAACAAGTATGGATTAGATGATTTTATGAAGGTAGTTCATGCATGTATGCATTGGGGTTCGAGGCAGTTTGCCCGAACCCCCCCATTTTTGTTTCTGGTGTTTCCCTAATAGCATAATTCCGTACAGAACCAACTTCACTAAGAGTGAACATAGATGATTTTTCACCTCGTATCTTCGAGCATAGCAGTAATATTGCAAACAAATGTAATATTAATGTTAGTATGCCATGAATTAGTCAACTCGTGTTTGCAGAATATAGTTCCTTGGAGGATTACTTTAAGAAAACAGTAACCATTCCTCTTCTTGGCCACCTTATCGGTAATCGTTCCTCCAGATTTGATGCACATGTAAAGGAAGCAGCATCGGTTCAGAAACTTGTGCCATCAAAATTCACACAAGTGTTTTCTATCTCTGATATCAGACAGGTTATAGATTTTACAGGGAGGATTTTCCCTGATATTTTTGATGAAGAACTTCATTGATGGAAGACAAGATCACTTTCTATACCTCTCCAGGACAGACCCTAGATACTGGCTGACTGCTTAAAAATGTGCTTCAGTGTACCAAATATCTTTATGTTACTGAAACTCTTGTTCATGTGATCGTTTGGCATCTGCTTTCCTAAGATTAAACAATTACCTGAGGTGTACACAAACTGAACAAAGACTGAGTGCTCTAGCTTTAATACATATTCATTATGACACTGCTGACAGGATTAAAATAGCTAATATAGTACTGTTGTACAGAGTTGTTTAAATTAGTAATATAACTTAACAGTCAATAACTACTCAGTACAGTACTTTACTTTAATAAAACATACATATTTATGTTAATTTAAGTCCCCATGCAGTGTTACAACAGAATGATGATTTGTTGACTTTTCATTGTATGTTTGTGGATTTTATGTGAACAGCCATGCAATTGTTTAAGCTATATTTCATTCAAAATTGCTTACAGATTTAATCTCATAACACCTATTTTTTTTATTTTTACACATTTTCTGGGGGGCATGCCCCCTAGCATTCGTATGTACTCTCCACACTGATTGTACTTTGCACAATGTAATGGCTTTTGATCTCGCAAATTAGAACCCCCTCCCTTTCAACCATTTTGCATATGGGCCTGTAGTTCCTAATGTAAGAAATAATTTCAGTTGAGCACAGAACTGGTATAAAAGACATTCCTGTAGTCGTGGAATTACTAATGGGAGTACACACCATCTACTTTGTAAACACATTTTTTGGAACTGTTTATATACCAACTTGCTCGTAGGTCCTTAATGAACCTCATAGATTAGTGTAAGCATAACTATCATCAGCATTACAGTTACCCCCATTACATACTGTTGGGTTTCCTTTGTAGGTGACATAGAAAATAAGTTGTTTCACCCAGTTTAGGTTGGTCAGTTCATTGACACTGAATGTTTCATCATGCAATTACTCAAAACGATGCAATATGCATACCTCCAATAGGCAACAGTATAAAAACAAAATTGGTAATTTGACATTATTCTCATGTTCTTGAGAAACGAGTACAAAGAGTTCACATGGTCGGTCAAATTGACCATGTTGAGAGAGTCAAAATATAGTAAAACAATATTAAAACTAGTATTAAATCTATAAAGACTTTAAACGAGTACAAAGAGTTTACATGCTTGGTCAAATCGACCATGTTGTTTATATTATTATTATTGTTTGTGTTGTTCAGTGAGTCACTCCTTTGGTTATGGATTAATGGATGCTGCAGCAATGGTAAAACTGGCCAGAAAATGGAAGACTGTTCCAGAACAGAAAGTTTGCACAGTCCATGCTCACCCCATGGACAAGTAAGGATTGTTTTACTATATTTTAACTCTCTGTTTGTGTTGTTCAGTGAGTCACTCCGTTTGTGTTGTTCAGTGAGTCACTCCTTTATTATTATTATTTTTATATTATTATTGGGAGTGACTCACTGAACAACACAAACGGAGTGACTCACTGAACAAC
>NW_013672268.1:7205-13989 GCF_000517525.1 Limulus polyphemus
GTATTTCAACACCACGGTAGTTTCCCCTTGATTCATACTTCTTCAATATTGTCCCAATTTTTGTATTACGCTTTCTTAACTTTTGTTACTGGAGTGTAAGTACAAGTTACATTACGCTAGAGAACTGAGGTGTGCAACATTTTAGTGAGGAGTTTATACAAATCAGACTCTGAGTGATACCAGTAAATATTTTCTGAGTTGATTATATGTTATCTCTTCTTACTCTTTAACTGAAAATTCAGTTGTTATTTTTTCTTTTTGATCTTGCATATAATTCAAAATATATTTTATACCTTATGTTAAAGCTCCAATTATAAATCTCTGTAAAATCACTTTAATGTGGTCTTGCTTGAGTAGTGTTATTCACATGCCCATCCTTTTTATGGCTGAAAAGTTAAGTCACATACTAATTGGTTGTAATGATTTATTTTGGGAGAAACCTCGCTTGCGTCAGTCAGGTTTACCCGTTTTATACAAAAGAAGAGAAACATTTGCTATTTTTTAAATAATTAAATAGAACTTTCAAGAGATGATCTGGGATAAGAGTATACTAAATAATTAGAATTAACCTCTGTTGTTATTTTCTGTCCACCAGGCCGAGCGTCACTCACCAAATGGACGATGATTTTGCATGGTACAACTGAGGATCCCCAACCTTTGCAGAAGAATAGTTTCACACCTGCTTACAGAAAGTCTACCTCAATGGTCACAGCTACTGGGACGAGAACACTACTTCCTTCTACTATAAGTACTGTGGTTCGGGATCAAGATTTTACAAGTGGAATCAGCCACAGTATTAATAGTTTAAGCTCTAATTCTTCAGCATTTCCTGGTATAAGTCAGCTGATCTATAAGCATACAGATAGCAATTCTGTAGCTACAAAACAGGAGACTGAATTGGTTGAAATACACAAAGGTGGACCTGTTTCAAGTACGTTTTTGTTTCAGGCATTAACAAATTTAGAGTATTCCGACTATTAATTTATAAAAAAATATGTTTGTAATCCTGCTTTCGTCAGCAGCTGTTATATTGGAAGGACTTCACTTACAGACTATTACTGGCTGGTAAATAAATGTATGAAGATCTATCTTCTGACATTTGCTATGTTTAAAAATCATTTGTAATTTGTCTTGACAGTGTGCACATTAGGATGACTTAGATATCTTTCTTCTAAATCTTTCAAAAAAAAACCAAGTTAGTCATTAGTTTGTCCCAGGTTGTAACCAAGTTAGTCATTAGTTTGTCCCAGGTTGTAACCAAGTTAGTCATTAGTTTGGTCCCAGGTTGTAACAAAGTTAGTCATTAGTTTGTCCCAGGTTGTAACCAAGTTAGTCATTAGTTTGTCCCAGGTTGTAACCAAGTTAGTCATTAGTTTGTCCCAGGTTGTAACCAAGTTATCATTAGTTTGTTAATTTTTGTTTTACGTGCTTCCCTATATTCAGTATTTTGGACATATTTATATGACCTGCTGCCTACTTAATTTCACAATAACCATTATTGTTTTTAGTAGAATTAAATTAATAGTTCTGTTTTATTTATTTTTCATTAGATTGTCCTCAAACATATTATCGTCTGAACGGAGCATGCGTTAATGAATGTCCTGATGGGTACTACCCAGAGCAACAAGACCCTCTAGTAGTGAATCGTGGTGAAACAGAACAACTTTGTGTTCTCTGTCATTACACGTGTAAAGCGTGTGATGGTCCAAACGATTACCAGTGTACCCGCTGTCATGAAGACGCAGAGTTAAATGAGAATTATTGCAGTCAGCGGTTGCAACTATTACAGCTTAAAGAATCGGCACGTTGGTATACTACCCTAACGGTGGCATTCGTTATCTTGTGCTGTATAACGTTAATATTAGCTGTTGTTTTGATAGCAGAGAGAGTGCCTTCTCTATGCAGCTGTTTAACGAAAGAAACTAAGTATAGCGAGCTTCCTGTTGAAACTTCCAACCACCTGGACATCAAAACCAGCATCCCAGCAGTGCCTTACTATGATGAAGATAAGAATGGTGGATCTTCCATCAAACCGTACTACGACAGTGAAGAAGGATCTCCCTAGTTTTGGTAACAGGTTCTAATGAACTGATAAAATGGCCAATGTATTCAGTGTAGGTGAATTAGGTGTGGTCAGGTTATTTATGTTACTGGATATTCACAGATAAAGAAATGTGTAAAAAGATTGCTTCAAGTACAAAATCCTCACTTAGAAGAAGTACAGTCCTAGTAAGGAACATCAATAATTCCACAAGTATAGCATATCTTTGGGTTGTCAGTTATTATATTTAGGCTTTTGGCACTAATGTTATCCATATAAGTCTTTGCATTGAATTTCAATATATTTTGAGCCGTACAAACATCTACTTCATATATATATAGACACACATATACATACACTAAAACAGGAGCAGTATTTATAAAGCACAACTTCCTCAGTTCTTTCAGTGGGGTGGAAACGATAGATTGGTCTGGAAGTATACAACATGAGTTGGGTAACTGTGATGCTCTCTGAATGAAGGGTCCTGTAGCTTTTCTAAATATAGAGTCCTGTATGTTGCAAGTTGTCTGAATCAAGGATCCCATAGTTTTGAAATTCTCTTAATGAAGGACCTATAGTTTTGAACTTCTCTCACTATAAGATCTTGTAGTTCTGAACTTCTCTCGACTATAGGGTCCTTTAGTTTTGGAGTTATTTGAAGGAAAGGTTCTGTAGTTCTAAAGCTGTCTTTATAAGGGCCCTTGAAACAAGAAAACAGTGCTAAGAAACTCATCCTCATAAGAATGAAAGTTTTACAAACATTTAATACAACCTTAGCCTTCCTGGACATGTGTAACTTACCATGTGAATGAATAAATCTGGACATGTGTAACTTACCATGTGAATGAATAAATCTGGACGTGTGTAACTTACCATGTGAATAAATGAATCTGGACATGTGTAACTTACCAATGTGAATGGATAAATCTGGACATGTGTAACTTACCATGGGAATAAATGAATCTGGACATGTGTAACTTACCATGGGAATAAATGAATCTGGACATGTGTAACTTACCATGGGAATAAATGAATCTGGATATGTGTAACTTACCATGTGAATAAATGAATCTGGACGTGTGTAACTTACCATGTGAATAAACACGTCTACAAGTATATAACATCATACTTTTTAAATAACTACTGTAAAGTTAATATTTATTCCCGTCTCTGTATTAAGCCTTGTATTTTTGAATATATTACATGTAAGGTGATTGATGGTATTCACACCCAACCACAATACAAATATATTCAGAATGATATTTTTTTTGTATATATTTCATGAATTACAGCTGGAGTTTGTGTGATATATTGGAATGACTGTCTTTGAGAAAGGTATACTTTTAATACAAAAATATTTAGATATAAAATGATAAAAGTCATATAACCCGAGTGCTTTCGAAAGGTGGACCTTTCTTCCTCGGTTTGCCCCTGAATAAGAAAGGTCCACTTTTCAAAAGTGCTCAGGTTGTAGGGTTTTTATCATTTTGTATCAACACTTACTGAACCTATGTATTTTTCTGGTATCATGATAACATTTAGATAATTGTGATTTTCACACACATATTGCCCCTTGATAGAACTTGTGATTTTCACACACATATTGCCCCTTGATAGAACTTGTGATTTTCACCACATATTGCCCCTTGATAGAACTTGTGATTTTCACACATATTGCCCCTTGATAGAACTTGTATTTTCACACACATATTGCCCCTTGATAGAACTTGTGATTTTCACACACATATTGCCCCTTGATAGAACTTGTGATTTTCACCACATATTGCCCCTTGATAGAACTTGTGATTAGAGTTTACTTTTTTGATATTTGTGTGGATGAATTGCGGTTTTGAAAAGAAACCTAAAAAAAAAATCAAAAAAGTTAGGATCAAATGCAAATAGGTTTGTAGACATATTCAAAATAGCAGTAGTGAAGGTTTAAATGAAAACTGTGTTCATTTAATTGTAATATACAGAAATAATGAGCAGGGAACATGAACATTGCTGGTAACAAAGCAGGAAATTAGTAACAATATTCTTTTGTGTATTACTCTTTTAAACTTTAATTGAAGTGCTTTATTTTTTTTATAAAATCATCAATCCAGTAGGTGAATTGAACAATCTGGTTTCTAAAGGAAAAGATTTTAATTTGAATGTTGTGTTACATGAGAACCATGTAGCAAATTTGGCTTTGTTGTTCAAAATATTGTTCTGTACATTTAGGTTTTTTCTTCTCCATTCAAAGCTATAAATAAGACTTAAGATTGGCTTACAATGAAATAAATTAATAGTTTAAATATGGCTAGAAACTTGTTTCCAGAGGACGGCGTTTCAAACTAGTGCTCCGAGTCAGATCACAGAGCTTACGATAGCCCTCAGTCAGATTGTAGAGCTTATGATGACAGCGCTAAGTGTCAGATCGTAGAATCTACAATCAGACAAAAGTCCATTCCGTTGGAAGTTGCATTTTTACTCAAAACAAGTTTTATTTTAATTTATATAAAAAAAATATCTGTGGGTTTGTTGTATCATTTTATTGTGTAGTTATTTTATAAGTTTTGGTCAACAGTGTTGAATAGAAATATTAAGATACATTGGACTGTCCTGCCTTTCCCTCCAACACACAGGATGGATAAGTTGGCTCTGTTGTTATAATCAGTATTGTCAAAGAAATTACCTCACTGTAACAACCTGTTTGGTAGCACTCCAAGAACACGAAGTAAGATGTTTATCAAGGAGTAATAGATTTGAAGAACGTATTACACTTTGCCCGAGAATGTTGATGTAACTTTATCAAGTTAGGAACATGCAAGAATTTCCGTCAGCAATAATTTTAATATATATTTTTTATTTATGTCACTTCTATACATTAAACGTGACCTTGTGATAACCTAAATATTTCCACAATTAGTGATAGCCCTCTTTGGAGTTAATTATGAAGTAATTATTTTTATAAATTATTCTTTTTTAGCATTTCTTTAAAAGTTTTACTTGTGTGAATAAAATGTTTTTACTACCGATACTTTTTTGTACAGTTTTGTACTTTGAGACAGGCTTTAATGACTAGAAATAATAGACTGGTTATACAGTCCTCAAGAATCCAAAAATAAAAACAAAATGTTTCTTTTTCCAAGTTCAATTAGCGTTATTTGAATCCTTTGGTGCCCGTTATCCGTGCATTTCGTATTTATGTGCAATTACTTGATTATTTTACTTTACCAAAATGTTCTGGTCCCATAGTATCGAGAACGTGGTGTGTCGTCTATATCAAATTCTTCGTTTATCAAATCAGGAAGACTGTATAGAGGTTGTAGGCTTCTGTAAAGAGATGCCTGTTTAGGAACGTCCCGAAGTGTCTTTCGTAACTGGTAGCCAATCAAGTCTTTCCAATCTATTGTTCCACCATGGGCACTTTTCAGTTCCTCTAAAACGTTGTCTCTCTCCTTTTTTTCGGTGATGAATTTCTCATCCTCTTCTTCGTACTCCTAAACAAAACGTTTTTATTAAAGTTTACTAACTTCTATCATAGCCAGAATACCATAAATTATGCTAATAATGCAGAGCAGGTAATTTTTATCGTGATTATTTTTCATAAGACATTAGGATTAGGCCTATTATATTTTTAAACACTATATTCGTCATATTTATTGCCGACGGCTCGCTTCGTCCAATCCAGAGCTCATCAGGCCAGCTGGGATATAACAAACAGAACAGTTGATACTAAAAATAAACGACCTTATAACACCATAATGTAGTTTTTTTTATTTAATTAGATACTCAACGTTTTGCTTTACAGCTTCTTCACTAAAATACAAACCGAAACTGACAGTACGAAGCTTCAAATGGTTTAAATAATTTATTCTAGTATTAATATGTCTATTATACACTACAGAAATTGAAAACAGTAGTTGTCGGAACACTGTTTGTATAAGCTATTTGTTATGACAACAATTGTTGTGGTGTAAACGTTTTTTTTTTTGCAAGCTGGCGAAGCATGATAATTAATTATATTTGTCATAAGACATTAGTAATAGGCACACTATATTTTTACCGTAGTAACATTTGTTGTAATATAGTGGCGGTATTGTGTGGCATTATTAGCAAGCTCCAGTATAATACAGTACAGTGTGGCATTGTTAGCAAGCTCTAGTATAATACAGTACAGTGTGGTATTGTGTGGCACTGTTAGCAAGCTCTAGTATAATACAGTAGAGTGTGGTATTGTTAGCAAGCTCCAGTATAATACAGTACAGTCTCTTGTATAATACAGTAGAGTGTGGTATTGTTAGCAAGCTCTTGTATAATACAGTAGAGTGTGGTATTGTTAGCAAGCTCTTGTATAATACAGTATTGTGTGGTATTGTTAGCAAGCTCTTGTATAATACAGTAGAGTGTGGTATTGTTAGCAAGCTCTTGTATAATACAGTAGACCACACTGTACTGTATTATACTAGTGGCATTGTTAGCAAGCTCACAATACCACACTTACTGTATTATACTAGAGCTTGCTAACAATGCCACACAATACCACACTCTACTGTATTATACTAGAGCTTGCTAACAATGCCACACAATACTGTATTATACTAGAGCTTGCTAACAATGCCACACTGTACTGTATTATACTAGAGCTTGCTAACAATACCACACTCTACTGTATTATACTAGAGCTTGCTAACAATGCCACACAATACTGTATTATACTAGAGCTTGCTAACAATGCCACACAATACTGTATTATAC
>NW_013672268.1:14666-16246 GCF_000517525.1 Limulus polyphemus
AATACAGTACAGTGTGGCATTGTTAGCAAGCTCTAGTATAATACAGTATTGTGTGGCATTGTTAGCAAGCTCTAGTATAATACAGTAGAGTGTGGTATTGTTAGCAAGCTCTAGTATAATACAGTAGAGTGTGGCATTGTTAGCAAGCTCTAGTATAATACAGTATTGTGTGGCATTGTTAGCAAGCTCTTGTATAATACAGTACAGCGTGGTATTGTTAGCAAGCTCTAGTATAATACAGTAGAGTGTGGTATTGTGTGGCATTGTTAGCAAGCTCTAGTATAATACAGTAAGACACGGTTGGAAGTTTATTACTGGAAGTGTTTATAGCGCCAGTAAAGAAGGATTTTTAAACAATTATGATCAGTCATACAAACTCCTGATCTATCAGTCATGCTTCGCTAACAATAGGGATTAAGTACCGCAATGATTGATCTCTTACGATGTTTGTTATCGCATCAATAAACAATAAATAGTTCTCGCTATACCTACCATTTTTTTATCAATAACGTTTGCTACGTCTCTTTCATTGGCATATTTCCTAGATCCGTTCTTCATGTGGTCTGGCTGGTCACGAGTTCCGTGGAATGTCAGAGTAACATTCTTGATGTATCCGTGGTAGTTTTCACCGTACTAGAGTTGATTGCGAAACACGATTCTTTAAAATTGGGGTTTAAAAAAAATCTGGATTTTGTAAAATTAGTATAATGAAATGAAGCTTCTGACGTAAGATAGTATTAATTATTTCTTCGTTTACAACCAAATCTATTGAAAGTCTAGACCATTGGAATAATTCAGATCACTTTAGAAGCTAATCGTTAAGGTTGAAAATTTTGGAGTGTAAAATTTAAACTACTGTATGCCAAGATGTTAAAGCAGATACGTAAAGATACACTAATGTATATAAAAAACAACAAGAACGTGTAGATTGTGTGGGTGCTTAAAAAATGCACTAAACTCGTGTGGTTTTGTTACAAATTTTGAAGATTAATAAGACAAGCTAGATTTTATAGAAGTCTACATGTTATTTGTTGAGAAGCCTAATCCAGTCGGTCTTCCCTATAGACTTGTTAATCAAAAATATCAGTTCATGTAATGTCAAAATGTGAAAAGATATCTTGGTAAATGTTACAGAGTCTCAAACCAAAGATCAGCTGGATGGTTTTGTATTGGGCAATCTATTTATTTTCAAAAGTCACTGAGACAATAAAAAAGTGCAGTTAATATGGGATGACGGAAAGAAGTTTCAAAATAGTGACATATATTTAACAGGTTATAGTACCGTTTAAAAGATAGGTGATAGTTTAACAGGTTAATAGTACCGTTTAAAAGATAGGTGGTAGTTTAACAGGTTAATAGTATCGTTTAAAAAATAGGTGGTAGTTTAACAGGTTATAGTATCGTTTAAAAGATAGGTGGTAGTTTAACAGGTTAATAGTACCGTTTAAAAGATAGGTGGTAGTTTAACAGGTTAATAGTACCGTTTAAAAGATAGGTGATAGTTTAACAGGTTAATAGTACCGTTTAAAAGATAGGTGGTAGTTCAACAGGTTAATAGTACCGTTTAAAAGATAGGTGAT
>NW_013672268.1:17246-23210 GCF_000517525.1 Limulus polyphemus
TAGGTGGTAGTTTAACAGGTTAATAGTACGTTAAAGATAGGTGATAGTTTAACAGGTTAATAGTACGTTTAAAGATAGGTGATAGTTTAACAGGTTAATAGTACCGTTTAAAAGATAGGTGATAGTTTAACAGGTTAATAGTACCGTTTAAAAGATAGGTAATAGTTTAACAGGTTAATAGTACCGTTTAAAAGATAGGTAATAGTTTAACAGGTTAATAGTACCGTTTAAAAGATAGGTGGTAGTTTAACAGGTTATAGTACCATTTAAAAGATAGGTGGTAGTTTAACAGGTTAATAGTATCGTTTAAAAGATAGGTGGTAGTTTAACAGGTTAATAGTATCGTTTAAAAGATAGGTGGTAGTTTAACAGGTTATAATACCATTTAAAAGATAGGTGGTAGTTTAACAGGTTAATAGTATCGTTTAAAAGATAGGTGGTAGTTTAACAGGTTAATAGTATCGTTTAAAAGATAGGTGGTAGTTTAACAGGTTATAGTACCGTTTAAAAGGTAATATTGTTCATATTTCTAGGAAAGGAAAATAGGGTTTAGGTTTCGTTTTCAGATCTCGTTCTCAGGAATTGGCTTTTATTTCCTTCTAAAGAAAATTTCATGAAGTACATAAAGTAAAGAAAATAAAAATATTTAACCTTGTCACGGACAAGAAGTGACCAGTTGCCTTTCGGGTTTTCTCCCCATAAGTGGACAGTGAGGAAAGTCCAGTTTCGGAACCCGAGTGATGAAGTGTCCTTTTGTCTTCTTGATAGTAACATACTGACCGAACCTTAACCCGGTCGGATTTGGAAGTAAAAAAGAAAGTAACTTTTCAATACATAAAACTATTACTGATAAATATAAGAGTTAGGCCCGTTTAATAATTAACAATACTAATTTCAAATCCCATATAGATTTCGTTGTTAACTCTTTAAAATATACATTAATTTGTAATAAAGTTTAGCTTAAGTCTTAACCATTTAAAAAGGTTTAGTCAGCATAAACAACCAAAAATATAAGTGATTTTTTTATTTTAAAATGGAACTTTTATATCGCATTAAGATTTGACAAAATTGAGTTTTCCTCCCTCCACTGGTTTAGTGGCACGCTAAGAGGACTTAAAACTCTTAAGATTATGGGTTCGATTATTGCAGTGGGCACACCGCAGATGCTTATTGTACAGCGAGATAAGCTTCTAAAGATTTTTAGAAACAATAACATCGCTCCACGTGAGGTATGTAAACGAGATCTCTCAAGAAGACAAGTCAGTGAATCTATAAGTAGGATCCTTACTACTTCCTGCCATAACAAAGGGCTTCCTATCCGTAATACCACGACCAGCAACTTTTGTATTGTTGAAACACTGAGTTAGAGCATCTTACCAGAATTCACGACCAGCAACTTTTGTATTGTTAAAAAACCGAGTTAGAGCATCCCACCAGAATTCACGACCAGCAACTTTTGTATTGTTGAAAAACTGAGTTAGAGCATCTTACCAGAATTCACGACCAGCAACTTTTGTATTGTTGAAAAACTGAGTTAGAGCATCTTACCAGAATTCACGACCAGCAACTTTTGTATTGTTGAAAAACCGAGTTAGAGCATCCCACCAGAATTCAGGACCAGCAACTTTTGTATTGTTGAAACACTGAGTTTCAAGGTGAGAACAAGAGTTATATAATTACCCGAAGGTGAGAACAAGAGTTATATAATTACCCGAAGGTGAGAACAAGATTTATATAATTACCCGAAGGTGAGAACAAGAGTTATATTTACCCGAAGGTGAGAACAAGAGTTATATAATTACCCGAAGGTGAGAACAAGAGTTATATAATTACCCGAAGGTGAGAACAAGAGTTGTATAATTACCCGAAGGTGAGAACAAGAGTTGTATAATTACCCGAAGGTGAGAACAAGAGTTGTATAATTACCTGAAGGTGAGAACAAGAGTTGTATAATTACCTGAAGGTGAGAACAAGAGTTATATAATTACCCGAAGGTGAAAACAAGAGTTATATAATTACCTGAAGGTGAGAACAAGAGTTATATAATTACCTGAAGGTGAGAACAAGAATTGTATAATTATCTGAAGGTGAGAACAAGAGTTATATAATTACCCGAAGGTGAGAACAATAGTTATATAATTACCTGAAGGTGAGAACAAGAATTATATAATTACCTGAAGGTGAGAACAAGAGTTGTATAATTACCCGAAGGTGAGAACAAGAGTTGTATAATTACCCGAAGGTGAGAACAAGAGTTGTATAATTACCCGAAGGTGAGAACAAGAGTTATATAATTACCCGAAGGTGAGAACAAGAGTTATATAATTACCTGAAGGTGAGAACAAGAACATGTCCAAAGCTCCACGGTTGTTGTACTCAATATCGACGGTAACTTCCACGTGCTCCAAGTAGTTAATGTCGTTGTCGGTGTCTTTACAGGCATCAGTGACGAACGCAACAGAAACGGCCTGGTTCGAAACGATGCTTACGGGTAGACTGAAAACATAACGTGAAAAATGAACAAACACAAGAACTGTAAAATATGTCAAACCATTAAAGAACTGAAAGAAATTTAAACAGTAATAGAAAAAAAATGTTGATCGATAAAAAATTAAAAACGTAAAAGTTAACTCACCAAGAACAACGGTTTGGGTGGAACATTAACTGCTATAACCCCCTCCCATCCTCCTCACTACCAAGTTGATAAAATTGATAATAAAGGTGTTACTGTGATGAATCTCATAGTTATTCAAAAGTGTTCGATAACATTTATTTAGAGGATCGGTGTGTGTATTTTATTCTGAGGATTTATTACTGAACGAGCTGGAAAATATCTCGTCTTCTCCCAAATTCTATCGCGGTATTCCAGAAACTACGACAGTTTCTCCAGTTTTCTTTATAGAAGTTGACGAGTTCGCTTATTGTAGTAACACGCACGTATTTTTGTGATATACAAAATATTGTGATTGTATGGTTTATACCGCATCTACTTCAAGTTTTGTATGTTTGTGAGTTTTCTGTGAACAGCCAGGCAATTGTTTAAGCTATATGTCATGCAAAATTGCTACCGGATTTAATCTCGTAGCACCTAATTTTTTACACATTTTCTGGGGAGGGCATGCCCCCGGATCGTTAGCGTGCTTTGTTGGCTTTTGATCTCGCAAATTAGAACTCCCCTTTCAAACTTTCTGCGTGTGGGGCTGAGTAAAACAGTTAAATGTAGCGAATTCAGCGTTTCGTTCCTTTGTATTTTAACATACCTCGTATAAGTGGTCGAACTACAGATGGCCTTCTGAGGGACATTCTTCCAGTTCACAGCAGCCTTGACAAGTGACTCTGCGTTCATTACTCCAAACCCAAAACGACTGTTGAACATCAGACCAACGGAGTTTTTCTTCCAGCCAATATTGCTTTTTACAGGCTCGTAGTCAGACGTCCAGACCACCAGATGTTGCATGTCCCGCCAGGTGAGATTTTTACTAAATATTTATAATATACAGTTTAGTTGGGTGCAGGTTGATCATGAATACTTTGTCTTTTTATCATATACGTTGAATTTTAAAGAAACTGTAACGATATAGTGAGTCTTATAAGTCACCAAGAATGTTTAGTTTATTCGTACAAAAGGTGATCTACGCAGTGCTCTTCGCATGGATTGAACCCTTAATTTCAGTATTATAGGCTCTCGAGATTACCGCAGGTCAACGGGAGAACCATCTTTTACGAGTTTGATTTAAAGCTGGAATATAATAGAACTTGTATATTTTTAAGGACAAAGCTACATAATGAGGGCGGTTTAATATAATCACTTCTGTATAAATGTACCATTAATTGTACGAGTCCCATAAGTACTCGTGGAATAAACTTCAACATGGCCTATCGGTTAGCGTGCCGGGCTGCGGATAGAAAGGTACAAGGGTCAAACCATGATATTGCTCTATCACATGGCTCACTTTCCAGCTGGGGGACATTATATCTGTGACAGTCAATTCAGCTGTTTGGTCATTTGTTTTCTAAATTAGTGATGGCTATAGCTGAACTTTGGGGGTATTTTATGTAGCCGTTTAGCCGATGTGTCGCTAGTTAAGTTGGAAATGTCCGTACTTCACTCGTTGACGATGTTACTTAAAAGTTATTCTGGACCGAAAAATAAATATGAATAACAGCTGAGGGTAGCTGATACAGGATGAACTGAAAAACAACTCAAATAGTAGGTGCCATCTGACGACGTGGAGTGAAGAGAAATCCGGGTTGTCTTTCAGGCCCCAAATTTTCTTTGAAGCTTGAAAGATCTTAAGTTATTGCCACGGATCGGATTGGATCTAACGGCTTAAATGTAAATAGAAGTAAGCTATGTACCAGTACTACTAAACTAGCCTATCGCGTTGTGACATTACAGCATTGTTGTTATTATTATTAATTTATTGTTGTTTGTGACAATGGTTTCGGAAGGCGTAAACAATACAAATATAAATACTATTATCATACACACTTCTAATTCTTGAAAATTCTTTATAAACTACATAAATTGTTTAAAAATATGATAGTCTCAATTCCAATGTTTTATGACAGATATCTAAATGTAAACCTTACTTGGCTTCAAGTACTAAAGCAATTATTCCAGCTGCTAGAGGCGCTGATGCTGATGTCCCTGTGTGATCAGTCGTACATCCATTGTGAATATCAATCGTAGACTGGGAGTAAAAATGATTCAAAGTAGAATTAACACATAAATCTAAACATATAAGTCAACAACTTAACAATCCGCTGAATTAGAGAAATATATTACAAATTAATCTTCCAAGTTTAAGTTTATAAACATGTTTAGAAATATTTAAAGACAACCTTTGAAAGCTGATAAGGGGAGAGAGAGCCATTTTTTTATTTTATCGCGGGAATCCCTTAGATTGAGATTATCCTGCTGACATACCGCGTGGTACTTTCGATAAAGGATAAAGTTAACTATAAGATAGAACTTTGATGCTTAGTAGTATACTTTTTGTTATGTACTGCTGTATTAATTTGGAGTTTACTACCAATAAATTTCAATGAAGCCTTGCTATGATATTTCCACAATTAACTCGTGGCTAGCCCCTGAGACCACCGGGGCACAAAGGTGGGTAACCCTATAGACCGAGAAAAGGTAGCATAATCTATGCACGTGTGTATAAAACCTTAGACTGTTTACCATTTCAGTTAAATTAATTAAGGAAAAAACATTTTTCTAAGTTGATGTTCTACGTCAGTTTTACTTGTTCGTTGTTTTATGGCGGACTTATACCACTAGAAACCGGGTTTCGATACCCGTGGTGGGCAGAGCACAGATAGCCCTTTGTGTAGCTTTGTGCTTAATATCACACACAACAACAATCATTGCTTTATTACCGTAAAGGCATGTTTGCTTTATATTGCATATGTTCACCGTATAAAATATAGGCCGTGTGTGGCCTAGATGTTAGCTTGCTGGTTCATTGTTCGCGTCCTTTAGACACAAACACACAAGGATCTTACAATCTTCTGGTCCGAGTATGCTCCACTTGAATACGTCACAGCTAATGTTGAAGCACACCTTTCACCATACCACGGAAATTGGCCTTGCTGACTTGCGCTACCTATCGATAAAGTATAGATGGAGCTAGTGTAGCCGTCACAGTTACAGTTGTCGGATCTTGATCCACCGTTACCAGCAGCCCACACGTAGATAACACCCTTGCCGCCCCGTCCCTAAAATACAATTTAACAACAGTAAAGTTTTAACATCAATAAGCCAATTTTCTAATTTCGGTCACGGTTTATTAAGTTACTGTGGTTACGTAAAACGTGAGGTTATTCGTGAATTCAAATTCGATGACGAGGAACCCACTTTGAGACTAATAATGGCTGGAGACGGCTTGAATGGGTAATGAAGAAAAACTTTAATACAACAGCAACCTGATGATGACAAAACCTTGTCGAAACGTTGTA
>NW_013672268.1:23663-31800 GCF_000517525.1 Limulus polyphemus
AACCTGATGATGACAAAACCTTGTCGAAACGTTGTACATTTGCTGTTGTATTAAAGTTTTTCTTCATTACCCATTCAAGCCGTCTCCAGCCATTATTATTCGTGAATGTTTGTTTCTTAAAAGTATTGTTGAATATATAACATTGTTATCCTTCACGTTTTATTACAACTCTACTATAACAGATTCTTTGATACAAACTAGAAGTGATTAATGTTAAGCTTTTTTCCTTAGCTTCTTCACTAAGGTTACAGCTGTCTTCATTGTGAAACTTAATAACATGAAAAGTCGACAGTCTCCATTGACGCTGAACACATTCAACAAACGTTACAACACAACTAGTTTTGAGTAACTTTGAATTACACTGATTATTGAATAACAAAAAACATTAGGCCTAAGAAAAGTAGTTCATGATATAAAAACACAGTTTTAGGTAAATGAAATCTAATATTATCCCGAATTTCGACTTTTTAAATAAAAAAACTTAAAAAATCATTTGTTTGCAACGTAATTTCTTGATTACTTTAAAAATTCCTTTCTCTAAAGCTTCGACTGCAAGCCGCTTCGGGCCGTCCACTGTCATCCCATCATCATTTGGCCCCCAGGATGCGCTGTAAACGTCAATGTAGTCCACATTGTAAGCCAGAGATACTGACTCTACCGCGTCAGTCACAGGTCCGTCTAACATACGAATACCTGAATATATATAATAGTAAACCGTTACTTTCAGAAAATATATAAATTGGTTCATACATTAGGTCACAGGGGGCACTGTAATGACCAGAAAATACTAAAACGTAATCTAAAAGCATTAATTCTATCCTTTAGTTATAGCACCATGAAACATACAAATGCTTAAACACATAAAAAAAAGTATTGCCATTAAGACACCATAATGATTTTCTTTCGTTTACCACTAGGTTGCGCTGAAGACACCAGTGTAGTCATAAAGCAGTAACAAAATTTGTTGGACACAAATTTATAACTATTCTCTAGAAGGTGAGCCAAGACCAATATTTACAAGTATAATCTAAGTTTTTTTTACCCCCAATTCTTGCGTTGTATGCAATACCAACTCCACACTTGTAATTGTTTCCTTCCATTGCAATTTCTCCAGCACAGCGAGTTCCGTGACTAGAAACATAAAGAATAATTGTAGCTCGTGCATTTCATTCTCCTCAAGATAAGATATGATATAGAGAACTATCCTAGTCATTTAAAAAAATTGATTCGACCAAGAAAACACCTTAAAGGGAATTAAAACATGTAATCTACATAAATATCATACTACTAACAGCACCGAAAGGAAGAATTCAAATAAAACAATCATACAAAACTTACTTTGTTTAGCTTTATATATATTGGAAATATCGACTTACTTGTTGGAATCAAATTCATCATATCGAGGAAAGGGGTCTGGATCATTATCATTTGTGTCCCAGCTGGCTTTGGGGTCCTATATAATTACAAGTAACTGTTACGTCTCTGGTCGTTTGTTAATTTCCCGTATAATTTCTTTCGGATGAAACTTCAGCGATACAAGTCCTTTCTTAAATAAAACTACTTTATTCTTTCTCAACACAACTTTGCAATACACAGAATTTCAACAGTCACTTTAACTTAAACACACGCTATAATTCACAACGATTCACGCACTTTACTTATGGTCACTAACTCTCTCTCGACTCGATTATCTTTTTCTATATCTCCCTATCGGCCCTTATCTATGCCGTCACTTCTCGCCGGTCTTATATATACAAAATAGAGGGCGTCTGGCAAACACTCGAGCCTTCAGGAACGTTCGAGATACTCATTACGTTACCAGAGTCACGTGACTTCCGCTTTCGTAACATAACTTTTCAAAGATAAAAGTATACTAATAAGTCCTAATTTGTTTTTGGGAAACTTCAGATTTCCTTTGAAGTTTCAATAGCTGATTAAATCATCTTTTATAATCCCAGACAAAAGGCTTAGGAATCATTCAATCACATATCCAAAATTAAATACATTTACGTACAAATAAATCGGAGGGAGTAAAATCGCTCGTGGTTTGAACCGGTTTGTACCACTTGCTAATATTATTATTATAAACTAATCAGTTTATCATCTTATCTAAATATAAAACAAGTACACAGAAGAGAGTAGAAGCCAGAGCCAGTTCTTAAAGAACGCTATGAATTCCACAATTCGCTTTTATACTTTTTTGACTTCGTTCGAACAACTTGTGATTTTGATTATTGGGAACTATTCAACACTTATTTAAAATAAAAATCACAAATATTTAATGGAAAAATTACAATAAAAAAAACAAAATTGCGAGTGATTTTATTAACAGACATAGGTTCCAAACGTTTATATTTTGAGAGAATATAATGCCTCCAAATATATATTTGTTCCAATTTTAGCCCCCCAGTGGCACAGCGGTATGTCTGCGGACTTACAACGCTAAAAATCTGGTTTCGATACTCGTGGTGGGCAGAGCACAGATAGCCCATTGTGTAGCTTTGTGCTTAATTACAAATAAAGAAACAATCAAATTTTACATATGAGAATTCCACCCAAATATTTATCGCTCGTGAATCTTTGTTGATGATAAATGTTTTATACTGTAATCTTGCTTTAAATATAAATATCCCAATCAATCAATCACCATAACGTACTTTGAACACAGAAAACAACCAGTAACAATGTCGAAGTTTGAATAAATCATTAATTCAACTTTTAAAACGTCAAACACACATTAATTATGAATTTTGGGTTTTGATGTAAAAGATCTTAAACAAACTTATATAACTATTAAAACATATTATTTTTAAAGAACACTTACATAATTTTTCTTTATATCTGTGTGGTTCCACTCCAAACCTTAAAAAAAACACACGAAACATTGGATAGTTTTTAGAAAGAAAACAAATGTATTGAAGTATTTTTCTTACAACATATAGGTGATGTTAAATTGGAGAAAAGTAATAAATATTTTACATGTGAGAATTGTGAATCAAAATTTCACTTTTAAAAGCGATATTGATATTTTAAAGTGTGATGAAATAATTAAGTTTTTCGTTTTCTTTTCAACTAATCGAGAGCCCAAGCAAGATAAGAATTATTATTTCTTATAATAAAACGAAAAACAAATAACCCTATTTTATTAAATATTTTGATATCAATATTACCATTAAAACCCGCAGCTCCATCTAGCTAACATTTAAATTATAAGAATAAAAACATAGCTTATAACAATATATACATATATAACCACTAGCAAATCCTTCTGGCATTCCTATATTCCCGAATTATTAAAAATCAAACTCGTTCTCATAATATATCTGATATATTTATGTGTGATTAAAAACGTACAACTAATTATTATTAGGATATATAACTGATATAAGTACACTAAACGTCACTTAACTCACCATCGTCCATCACAGTTACGACTACGTTCTTTCCGGTGTATCCCATATCCCAAACTTTAGTGACGTGTAGGTCTAATTCAGGTAAGTCAGGCATGTTTCGTGTGTCATGCTATTTAAATAAACATATTGTGTGAAGATTAACACTAACAATGTGGATAAAATATTCTCATCAGGATTGGTTAATATTTTTTCAAAAACAAAATTTTACAAATAACAGGGAAGGGGTAGCAGAAGACCTACTGGCAGTACTGCACATTTTGAAATATGAGGCCTTAAAAATGTTCAGTTAAACTTAAACTAAAGGCCTAGCCTAGATCAGTTACTGTGTAGCAGAAGAAACTTTGTAATAAAATAAACTAGTACTTTTATTCTGAAATTCCATTTCAAAATTTGGTTATTAATATGAAACTTAAACGTCAAGAAAAATAAAATAAAATGGTTTTACAAAAACTATTATTTAGAAATTAATCCTAACAAAAAACGTATCAGTGATAAATTACACGGAACAGTTGTATGGAAATAGGCCTAGCAATAAAATTAGCATAGGCCTATAACATTTAGGTTTAGTAATGAACTTAGTCGAAACAGTCAACATACCAAGTACCATTGATGTCCCCAGAGGTCATCTTCAAATCGATGTTCATTTTCGTCCATAATCATATTGTTTTGATTTCTTCGGCTTCGAAAAAAATCACGTTTAGCACGTTTTTTAGCAATCTGTTGCTCTGCCCAGATTACCTAAAACAGAGTTTCTATTAGTACAGTATCAGTTTGTGATTACTTTAAGATCATGTTACTGTTAGAACTGAAAACTACGAGTAAGGATAATAATAACACAGTAGACCGGTTAAAACAAATACGCTAGCAAAATAAAAATATATTTCCATTTATTTAAAACCAATAATATTCATTTATCATCAAAAATCATTAAAATAAAATAAAACATTAAAAGATATATAACTTTGTTTTATATAGATGATATCGTAAGTAGATTGATAATTATGTAAGAAAATTACACCAGGTTCTCAAAAATCTGAGTCATGACCCGAATTATGATCAGATAATGCGAACGTAAGCACAACTGTATTTAATTATCAACAATCACAGGCACTGCCCTTGGCTTTGTGGCCATCAACTGAAGTGGCCTAGTGTGGGCGCCAATGTTCTAAAGAAATATTTTTTTTATAATAAGTTACAACTAGACTAATTACACTCTCGATACCTATTTTAATTTAATGAAATTTTTTTTTCAACTTAAAAGTTGATTTGAATGTGATGAAAGTTGAAACTTGAGTTTTGTCTGAGTTTGCTCATTTTGATAAAAATAATAATGTTTGGAGTTAAAAAAATAAAAACAATCAAAATATATTACTGAGGGCTTTATAATAGCCTAAAATATGTGTTTTTTGAAAGGTATCTTCAAATCAGAGGCGTGCCATTTACCAGAAGTTTGAAACTCGCGTGAAAGAGAGGTTTTCAACTTTGAAGAATATTACTGTTAACATGAATTGAAATGAAAAACCCCTTTTTAAAACAGTTTATTAAAATAAGTCCTTAACATTCAAATAATATAAGATCTTATCAAACACACGATACTTTTAGCAGAATTATCCAAAACTCTTTTAACTGGTTAATAATTACTTAAGTGAATTTTTTGTTTATGATAAAGATTTTTTTTACCCTTTTATCATCTGATAGACGTTTGGTCAAATGTGAGGCATGGCGTTTGGATCGTCTAGGATGGTCCAATTTCCTCATAAGATAAGTGCTAGGAAACCCAAGCAACTACAAATATAATTTAAATTATGTTAAAAATGCATATTATTATTAAAACCACTGATGTTTGCTCTAGTGTAGTATTTCTAACACTAAGTTATATTTTTGTCTACTGCTCTTGTTTACGTTTTCGGATAACCAAAAACAAGCATGATCATTTATTAGTGTACAAAGCTAATACACGCATGTACAACACACAATATGAAAACCCAAGTTTTTTTATAACAGAGTTATAGAAACCACTAACCCAGTTAGCAATACATCATCGAGGGGGGTAATTCTGTATCTTTATTACTGTTTCCTCATATCTAAAAATCCGAGTTCAAAAAAAAATGTCATCAAGAATTCGTCGAATAGATCGTTCTATAATATTTCATTATTAAAAATTTTGAATCCTATTATTTTTAGTGTGAAATGTGAAGGTGCTTTAGCTGATATGACTTATTTTGATTACTGCGGTTTCCAATGTGTGGGTCACAGAACAAGATCTCCAGGTAGTTCAGCGGTAAGTTTGGAGGCTTATAAGACACTCAAATTTTGGGTTCGTTTGATTTCCGCGGTGGACACAGGCCACGGGTTTACATTCCGGCACGCTAACCATTAGGTCCAGTCTGGCCAGATCAGAAGTACTTTGTAATGATATTTCTGATAATTTGATTTATCTTATGTAGTATAACAATTTATATGACAAAGATTAGAAGGATTGCAAGTGGAACCTAAAATATAACAGAAAAAACAAACAATATTCGGATATGTATTCAGTAATTCGATCCTTTTAATTGATTTCTTCAATAGCAAATCCATATTTACACAGTTTCTTCTGCTTGTTTGAAAGATCTTCGTACGAAGGAGATCTTCTGTAGAAGTATTGGTGCAGCAAGCCTGTCTCGTGAGCCTGCGCTGTTTGTTTACTTTAGAGATTGGACAGAGCTCGAAACCGTATCCAGCAGGTGGCTCTTAAGTGGTTAAGTCTCAAAGAGATAAGAAAAACAAATAGTCGGGACCAATATTCTAGATCTATCAGCTATTCTGCCTTTTTGTTTCAAGAGTTTAACCACATCACGTATAAGTGTCACTTCTTAGGCCCACACTTTTTACACAAAAGTAGGGTACGTGACACAGCAGTCCCCATATGTGCTGCTTGAATCACTAATATTGTATAATAGATTTCTTTTTATTCAGAAATATCTAAAAATTTTTGTAAAATTCTCTAGAAGAGTAACAAATAAATGTAACGGTTATAACGATATCATAAAATAAAAATTTCCTGAGTTTTAAATACACCGAAAAAAAAAACATTAATTACACAGGCCTGCGATGGTTTTATTGTCTTGAAATTTTTACATGTTCTAGAGTAATTCCTGTACGCTGAATCCGAAAATGATGTCCATTTTTCTCTATCACGTACAGATTTTTCACAAAACATAAAAGAAAGACCACAACACGAAGTTTTGAGACTAAAAGACGTAGATTTACCAAAAAAAAATGAATGATACATATTCGTTTGAAATCACTGTTCTTCACTTTTCTTCAGTTTGTTTATATTTTTGTTAACAAACATAATAATAAAAATGTTCATTGTGGTAAAGGAAATAATAATTTGATCTAAGTAAAAGTTTTTTTTCTTCCAGATTTATAAAAAATCCTCACGTGATAGAAAAAAATGAATATCATTTTCGAAGTGAATTATGGAAAATTCGTTATTAAAACCAAAACAACTTTTGAAGTTAGTATACTTAATTTAAACAATATACGTGTTTTATAACTGCAGTATGTGGAGATCACTTTGTTCTCGGTTGTAGGTCAGATTTTAGAATGATAAGAAGTGAGTGGGGTTTATATACTGTTAGACCTCTACTATAGGATTTCCAGAAAAAGAGACTTCTATCATTCGACGTGACTGCTATTCTCTATGTAAAAATTCTGCCAATTTACTATTTTTATAAAATAGTTTCTTAATTATAATAATCCTACTTTCGTATTGAAACATGGACTTTCTATGTGACAATAACATCATTAATTGTTAATTAATTACTGTAGGCAGACTATTTTTGTGTTCATGAATTATTCATTCGTATATCAACAGAAATTTTATTCTCACCATACAGGTATACAGGCACTGTTTATGTAGCACTGAAAATTGTTGTTTTTATAGGAAGTAGTTTTATAGGTGAAACAATTAAATAGTTGATTATGCAGTAAATATTTAATTACAATTTAATTAATTTAATTAAAAAACAGTTCTTATTCAGTTTGCTTCTGAAGAATAAAGGTTCACCTTTTGAAAGCGCTCGGGTTATAGGGTTTTCATAATCTTGTGTCAAGACTTATTGAACCCACGTATTATGTATAAATATTGTGCTACATTTGAAATTTTGTGTGTGTCGTCCCAATTACTAATTGTTTAAAGTTTGCAGTTCTTCCAATAGTTCTTCACTAGGTTGATAGTACTAACTGTTTAAAACTTGCAGTTCTTCCAGTTCTTCACAAGGTTGATAGTACTAACTATCTAAAGCTTGTATTTCTTCCAGTTCTTCACTGGGTTGATAGTACTAACTGTTTAAAGCATGCAGTTCTTTCAGTTATTCAATACGTTGATAGTACTAACTGTTTAAAGCCTGCATTTCTTCTAGTTCTTCACTAGGTTGATAGTACTAACTGTTTAAAGCATGCAGTTCTTCCAGTTCTTCACTGGGTTGATAGTACTAACTGTTTAAAGCTTGCATTTCTTCTAGTTCTTCACTAGGTTGATAGTACTAGCTGTTTAAAGCTTGCATTTCTTCTAGTTCTTCACTAGGTTGATAGTACTAACTGTTTAAAGCATGCAATTCTTCTAGTTCTCACTAGGTTGATAGTATTAACTGTTTAAAGCTTGCATTTCTTCTAGTTCTTCACTAGGTTGATAGTACTAACTCTTTAAAGCATGCAATTCTTCTAGTTCTTCACTA
>NW_013672268.1:32568-34311 GCF_000517525.1 Limulus polyphemus
AACAAACATAATAATAAAAAATGTTCATTGTGGTAAACGAAATAATAATTTGATCTAAGTAAGAGTTTTTTTCTTCCAGATGTGTTAAAAATACGCTATTAAAACCAAGACAACTTTTATGAAGTTTAAATTCGCAGGCCTGTGTTATGTACTATTAAAGAAGAAAAATTAAAACTTGAAATTTAAAAATCATTTTAAAAAGTTTTATTGAATTAGAATCTTTAAAAAGTATTCTGGGTTTTGAATGTTGATAATCCTCATGTTTTTAGAGTTGTGTATAGAAAATAATATATAAAGATCACGGGTGATAACTTGACGGCAGAAATTACAAACCATGCTTTGTAGACAAATTGTTATTTCAAATAAAGCTAGAAAACATTGTAAGTCTCGCGCTAAAGTATAAAAACTAAAATAACAACAACTACTAACATTTTGAGCCTTTTGAAAAGTCCACATTTGTCGTTAATTATACGTGATCCAGTTTATGTGATAACTTTCATTAGGAATTATTCAGATAATAAGAATTAACTAGTTCAACGTGACCTCTATTGGCAGTACATGTAAGTATATTTATTTTTATCACAGTGTGTCTTAACCCGAAAATAATATTTATCATAATTTCGTAGTGGTCTAGTTCTATTACATGTTACCCACGCTTATTAACCACAGCCAGATTTAAATAAAATGTACTCGTTTTTGGATAAAAGAGTGAGATATTACACTTGTTTCGTCGGCAACCTCGTGGTTTTTGACCAATTTTAACACGACCTTTATCACGCAATTATGTTTGTACATAAACAAATAAAGCAGCCTTGATAACCTTTAAGTTTACGATGCACGTCTCTAGTATTGCTTCAAGTTTTATTTTTGCATATAATTACCTAGTTTGTAACTATTTATTATCAATATATAATTTTTCGGTTGGGATAAAACAATGTATGTTTAAATATAAAACCGACGTTGTACAGGTCATGCTGTGTATTCTTGTGATATCACATCTGACTCTTGAAGACACACTATGGGGGGTTTCCTCTCCCTCTGGGAAAAGCTTACAGAATATATAATAATATTCAATTACACTAATATATATGAACTAACTACAGTGACGTGCAATTTGATACAAATTTAGTTGGGAGTTTCAAATTTTGTCGTTATTCATATTATATTTCTTATTATTGTTAGAAGGGTCAGTTTGTAATGACAAAAATATTGAATGTCATAGAAGTACTTTTTAACTGAGTCTTGTTGCTCACGAAGCAACTAATTGGCATACGCTCTATCTGGTTATAGTCGTGTAATAATGAAACTGAAACATAACTCTTTTTTTTTTTGTTTCGTAAGAAAGGTCGTGTGCTTTCATTGCACATCCAATTATCTTAATAATTAATGTCTATATAGCGAAACGTTGTCTCATTATAAGCGTGCATTAAACTTGCAATGTTTTTATGTTGTAAAAGAAAATTAGTGTGTGTGGCACGGTTAATTTCAGTTGTGACATGTTTTTGAGAGTTTGCCTTTATATGAGCCATCGTAGAAAAGCAATACATCACCTGAAACGGTACTTCACAGCAGATGTAACACGCACAGTACGGCCTTGTTATATGTAACTTATTGTTATAAAAAGAACGGAACGACACATATATATTGTTGCTAAGCTCATACATTCAAAATTATTAACAATAACATTACTTTCATGGGCTATTAATAAACTTAAAGTACCCCAACCAATAAAATTAAACTAAA
>NW_013672268.1:35311-38987 GCF_000517525.1 Limulus polyphemus
AATTAACAATAACATTACTTTCATGGTCTATTAATAAACTTAAAGCCCCTAACATAAATTAAACAATGCGTGGTAAGCGTTTCTGTGATGATGTCATTTCCATCAGTCGGGCTGTACTCTTCACCAAAATAAAAAAAATATATATATATATACAAATAGATAACCGATTCGCTTTCCTGTCTAATACCGTTATTAGAACATCTAATCAGGACAAGTATCTCTGGCAGAACAGACTTTTCTTCTTAACCACTTAGAACTAAGGCATGTACACCAGTTTCACATAAATACGGTGAGAATTTAACCGTATTTTTATTTGCTGAAATAATGTGGCAATACGAATATAATTCTATAGTTTATAGAAAGAAACCTCAGATCAATATCATCCATAGAAAACATGGTTTATACAATGTTTGATATAAGGCTAGGGTACATTTTAAATTACCTTAACTACAGTTAGTTTAGTTAGATAGAGTATTGTTTGTCTAATAATCGTTAGCAAAAACTGGATTTTAAGATATATATATACACAGAAAACATCGTCCAGTTATTTCAATGCTGTAGAATCACACGTGGTTTGTTAACTCGTAGTTTTTATGACACTCTGTACAAAAAATGTCTACAACCCAAACTAGCTTATCTAGTTTGTTTAAGTTGAGGTTAAACAATGGAAATGTCTCTATCGAACACTGGAGATAACGATCTAGAAACTGACTTTTGCACTGTAAGAGAAAAATGGGCTATATCAGTCTATATCTCCAAGGAGACCGTTATATCACTAGGCAACTACAGGGGGGGGGGGTATATATAAGTCTATAGAATATATATACGTGTTTGTGCCTTTATATAAATATTAATATAATTTCTAATTAGTGGAATATCAGGTATAAGGACTTATCACTTAACACTAGTAAATTCTAGGTTGAAGAGTGACAATTTTTATAATTAACTGTAGCAATATCTTTACGATAACTGTCATGAACAACATGTACAAGAGAACTCTCTAGTTGAGAAATACAACGTTCTAGAATTACCTATGACGTTTCAAGTGGATCTCCAGAGGACGTCAGACACTACTGGGTTATTTCTAAATTAATACTTCAACGAGATTTAAATAAATGTATTTATAAACAGTCTTTTGGTGTGAGGTAAGTGTGGAATAACGATATAGGGTCATTAGGTCATTTGTTACCTGATATGAAGGTCAAATCAGGGTCATTCAAATACATTCTCTGAAAGTATCAGTCTGAGGTAAAATGTATCGATACAAAACTTGTAATGCACAACGTTGTTACCCAAGAAACGTTGTTTTCCGTTTCGCGTAAGTTTGCATACATTTTTAAGATGAAAATATTTCGCTTTATATAAATATTTCGGTTTATAAAATTATGCAAACCAGAGATCAAATATTACTTTAGGTTCGTGGTTTATAATACACAAAGTAAGGGAGGGTTAGTTAAGTACATTTTAGGACAGGTTTTACATATGCGTCTGAATGTAATAGGCCTAATACTAATATCTTATGACAGGTATAAATAATCGTAATCATGCATTTTAGATCAGTCACGCACGGTGTATCAATAAAATATGTCAAGTGGGCGGGTCAGAAAAAAAATACACAATTGGGGGGTGTGTTTTTTTTAATTGAACAGGAGTGGGGATAGGATGTTTCTAAAATTTAAATTATATTTAGGCTATTCACTGACGCAGTCAATCACCGAAACCACTCCCACAAACATTTTACTGTGCGTTAAAGTCAGCTATTGCAAAAAAAAAATATAATAAGCGACCTCAGAATAAAAAAATCCCCAAAACGATAACCTGCTATTCTAAAAAAAAATTAAAGCGATTTAGAAAAAAGTAAACATAATTTCGCTTATTATAAACGGGCTTGGCAACAATAGTCATGTACACAAGTCTTTACGACGCATTTTAGGACATCCATGTCTTTATGATACACTTTGCAGTAGACAAATTACGATGGTCCATTTTATGGTAGCAATATTCTTGTGGGACAGCTGTACGCGTCTTATGTTAATCTATGTAACAAAAAATGAATGAATATTAATTAAGAAAAACACGATTGGCACTACGGTACTGTAGTATCTAAAGGTGCATACTCTTCTTTCTTAAGCCTTTTTTACTCCCATAAAGCCAGTGCATACTCTTCTTTCTTAAGCCTTTTTACTCCCATAAAGCCAGTGCATACTCTTCTTTCTTAAGCCTTTTTACTCCCATAAAACCAGTGCATACTCTTCTTTCTTAAGCCTTTTTACTCCCATAAAACCAGTGCATACTCTTCTTTCTTAAGCCTTTTTACTCCCATAAAACCAGTGCATACTCTTCTTTCTTAAGCCTTTTTACTCCCATAAAGCCACAGTCATAGACGAGTTGACTTATAAGTCATGGTTTTTATTATAAAATTATAGTTAATGTTGCCTGAATTGTGAAAAGACTAATTAATTTTTGGAATATCACTTTATTTAAATATGATTATTTTCATTTCGCTTTAATTCACATTTTAAATTGTTTTATTTTCATTTTACTAGTTGTTATTTGGCAATGGTCCCGTATTTCTAACTTGATATTATCCTAGTTGTTAAATTCTATGGTCATGATATATATATACAATCACATACGTTAAAATAATATCTGTTTGGATTTAAGAGTTGAAATGAAACATATTTTGTGATGTCACTAATTACACAGGCCCGCGATGGTTTTATTGTTAACACAGGCCTGCGATGGTTTTATTCTCTTGAAAGTTTTATATGATCTATAGTAACTCCTGTACGCTGAATCCAAAAATGACATCCATTTTTCTCCATCACGCACAGAGTTTTCACAAACCTTCATAAAGTAAAGACCACAACACGAAGTTTTGAGACTAAAAGACGTAGATTTCATACAAAAAAATCAGGATGAATGAGGATATATATTCGTTTTGACATCAATGTTCTTCACTTCAGTTTATTTCTATTGTTTTAACAAACATAATAATAAAAAATGTCCATTGTGGTAAACGAAATAATAATTTGATCTAAGTAAGAGTTATTTTCCTTCCCGATTTGTTAAAAATACGCTATTAAAACCAAAACAACTTTTATGAAGTTTAAATTCGCAGGCCTGTGTTATCAATCATGGGAAGTCACGGCAGGCCTTGCAAGGTGGCGATGAACTCTTTTACTCAAGAAACGTTAACCGGAACTCGAAATCGTGTTGGAAATGAGAGTCATTGGACTTTGGCGTTGGAGTAAACTAATCGACTTTTGGATAATTAATAGTCTTGGAGTAATGAACACTTTTTTACATCTTAATCGTAAATGGACCTGGTATAGATGAAGTGGGCAACAAACAGCAGGAGTATTTAAGCATGATAGACATAATGTTGACCACAGTAAAAATATTTTTAGATATGTTAAAGCTATTCCGTATGTTTCTTGAGACTCATATCATATAATGCTATTGGCAAACTTAAAAGTGAGCAAATCATAGACTAAAGCGAAGTGTAAATGAATTAGGAACTACAAAGAAGAAGATCATGAGGTGGGTAAAGGGAATAAAAGATGCTCTTGAATGAAGAGCATGCTTTATTTGGAGACAGGGTAGTGTGGAGAAGGTTGATAGGTACAGCGACTGATAGATTGTTTGTTTGTTTTGAATTTCGCGCAAAGCTACA
>NW_013672268.1:39559-43061 GCF_000517525.1 Limulus polyphemus
AATAGTGGGATTGACCGTCACATTATAACGCCCCTCAGATTGTGAGTCGAGCGCCCTAAACACCTGGCCATGCCGGGCGCGACTGATAGAACTTAGTTCTAACTGACGTGGATGATATTGAGACGTAGGTTAAAAGAAATAGATAACTGATACAAAAACTATAACCTGGACGTTTTTGGAGACTCTTTCATGCCCTTTGTTTGAATTTTGCATTATGTGTTAGATAGATAAATCTTAATCTATTTGAACAAAAATTACGCGGTCAGACAAATAAACTCATGTGGACGTAACTTTAATAAAATAACACGTATGTAACTTTATTTAATAAAACTACACATAAACCAAACAATAAAGTATAGTAATGGTATTTATTAAGATACAATTATGAGCACTCAGTGTATGACACGGTTTTAGGAATTGAAACAAAGAAGCTCACAAGAAAAAAGTGAAGAAAAAGTAGCTAAAAGGTGTTTATAGCAGTCTATGAAACGAACCGAAGCTAAATTATTGCAAAGTAAAGTAAATGTAAAGTTGTAAATAAGGCAAACTTAGCTGAATATGCAGAAACGTCTGAAAGCGTATTTACAAAGTGATAATCATATGGTTTTGAACCAACTGCGTATGCGTATTTTAGACCTAAATAAGTCAAAAAAGTCCATAACAATTGTATTTAGTTAATTTTGTTTAGGAAATTACACGCGGGTTAAGTGTTGTTTTTGTGAAATACTTTGCAAATAAAACAATTAAAGTTGAAATCGTAGTCAGTCACGTGATGACAATGACATTGTGCCATCGTGTAGCATACTCGTTGCATTAAAATGTTTGAGTAAGCAAAAAACAGGTAAGGTGATTCTGAATGGAAAAGCCAACATTCAATCCAGGATTCTCGAAAAAAGGATTTTCAAACAATATGAGATTTGTAGTGTTTGATCGAGAAATTTGCAAGGAAAGTTCCAGACAGACAAATGCTAACGTATTATTTATATTGATTTTGTTTCAATAAATTTCTCAGCCATTTAAAACTGTCAAAGTTTTTTTTATGTTTAAAGATAAACTGGGTAATTCATACTTTAATTTGATATTGATAAATAATTTTCGTGGCTACAATATATCTGTTATCGATTTATATTCTATACAGTCACATAAATATTATCGTATTCTTCTGTTATATGGAACTTTATAGATTTTTTTGACAGGCTTTTTATCTTATGTACTACAAGATTCAAACTACTTTACTATTTTCACTGGCACTTTACATGTTCTGATCAAAATCTGAGAAAACTTAGATATCCTATTAAGATTATACCAGAAGGTTTCGTTTGTTTTATGGAAACGATTTTGAATGTGCAAATTTGCAAGTCACGTGGTAGCCACGCAGATATATAGTCTTGGTGGAACGGGCATATATTAGTACTAAATTTTGATATTATTTAATGTTTATTAGGTGGTGTTATGCTACAGAAAATTGATCGCATTTGGGAAAGGTATATATATATATATATGTCAGCCCTTTCCGATGCAAAATATGGACACTTCACATCATAAGTATATGTTCAGGTCGGAGAATTCGAATTTCCACAATGAGGATATTTCTTGTACTTAATAATATTGGAAAACAAAGGAATATGGGTTAAGTTGGGGCACCGGGACCATCCAGAAAAAGACCTGTGACAAGTCGTATTCCAGCTGTTGTACGTAAAGTACGATATCGTGTCGCTCATTTCCGTTTTGACTTTACATGTATGCTTACTCAAAACGTTACTACACGACACGTAAAATCACCAGTAGCCATTTTATATTTTTAAAAATGATAGATAACCGATAAATGCTGCACCCCCTCCCCATTCCCATATATTGGATTTACTTCGAATTGAACGATATAACCAATTCATAAAAATGTAATTAGGCCGGTAAAATTCATTGTATTTTCCCTGTAGGGAAAACATTTTCTCGATTTTCCCTGTGACTGAATACCCTGCTTGCAACAGGTGAGAATCCACGAACACAAAGATCAATGACAAAATTCATCCACCTGCCCCAGAAAACATTATACAAAATAACCAAGAAGAATCTCCATCTGGACAAGTGAAACAAGTCTCACGTGCACAAATTGCTTCCAAGCCTTGTCCAGCACATATCTCAAGCAGTTCGGCTGCAGCGCCTATGGATTTCTATGCGATTGAACCGTTCAAACTGGTGCTAGGAAACCATCGTTCTCAAACATTATATAACTTATGGAACGCTAGCAGGGAGGGGTTGTGCGCTTTGGACATGCCAGTCTTTAAACTTTACATTTAGAATTCTGCCTCTGTATAGCGGTTGTTTCTGTTATACTGAGGAACCTAGTAAGCCAGTAAGTTTTTTACATTCAATCTCCAAACACTTTACAAGATAAGGGGTCGTATCGTTCATAATTCTGTATCGGAAGTCATTGAATTATTTTTCTACAATATCGCTCGCGACTAATGAGGTAAAAGGTAGTATAAAGATTTAGTGATTTTCACAAGTTCCATAATAATAGCTGGTGATAACAGAAACTGAGTATACGATATACATTCCGTTCTGTCGCTACTTTATATCAGTTGTAGTTGTATAACGTACTTAACCCTCTGTAGTATGTTGAAAATTTCAACCAATAATCCAAAAACTACTGGTTCTGTAGTAACTTAACACAGATGTGTGCGTGAAGGAAATGAAATCAACTGGTTATTAAAGGAAACCATGATTTCCACTCTTGTCGTCAGCCTTTTTTTTTTTTGTTTACTTTCTCGTTGTCTTCTCCAAAACTTTTTCGGATCGTGATACTATTGTTTGTTATCTACTGTTACCGCAAAGTGTTCTTTAAACGGATTAGTCCTTCTATAAAAGTGAGGCAGTCGGATATCCGCTTATATATATATATATATATATACAGCCCGTATATTTCTACAAACCTCTTTAGCCTGTCTATCAGTCTGCCATTCTTCTATTAATATATATATATATGTATACATGTTCTGGCTTATTTAACGCCGTATTATTAAAAGTAAGTTTATTCATTACGTTCTCTTGTATTTGCCATTGTTGGTGTATGCCACATTATTTGTAATGTTAACAAATGTTGACTACATTAGTGGTCTGTTAAACGTGCAGCTTACTAGTAACCAAAGTGTTTGTCTACTCTCTTAGTATTGTAAACGAATCAAATTATGTAGTTCAGGATTGTTTTCGTTAAATATATCAACACTAGTCTTGATAAAAGTTCCACATAATAGGGAACGTTTCATTCCTGTTTCTTCTCCTTCAGTCATATGTAGTAAGAAATATAACGTTAGCCCAATATCACTGTTTATTATTAATTTAAACAGTTTAAACGTAAGCTCAAATATCAGCCTGTATTACAGTAATAACACAAACTAACAAAAAATAGTTAAGAATAACGAAGGAACAAGGACGAGTAGCATAAAATAACGAAATTAATTAAGAATAACGAAGGAACAAGGACGAGTAACAAGCAGTTACC
>NW_013672268.1:43914-50177 GCF_000517525.1 Limulus polyphemus
AGGATATTCCTTAAGTTGTTACCAGACGTAAATAATGTTGATGCGTGTGTTGTGTCACTAACAGGATATTCCTTAAGTTGTTACCAGACGTAAATAATGTTGATGCGTGTGTTGTGTCACTAACAGGATATTCCTTAAGTTGTTACCAGACATAAATAATGTTGATGCGTGTGTTGTGTCACTGACAGGATATTCCTTAAGTCGTTATCGGACACGCTTCACACTTTCCACTGCGTGAGCAATACTGAAATGGCAGCCAAATCCGCTAATCGGTTAAAATATTTGTTTCAGGCGGCTGTTGCTTTCATCCTTGCCCACAGTTCACAGTTAGGGACGACTGTGCCTGAATCATAGGATCTCCGACCTGACAGGTGAGCAATGACAAATTGCGAAAGGACTACGTGGGTTGGGCGTGGCCTTATGGTTAATCCAAAGGGTTTTTTAAGTTCGCGTCCCTTTGCAGTAAAAACGCTCTCCGCACTTTGTGACCGTGAGTGTGTTATCAGAGTGACGGGGAAATATCACTGTTCGGTCAGACAAGAGTAGCTCAAGAGTTGGCGGCGGGTCCTGTTAACTAGCCGCCTTCTCTCTAATCTCGCAAGTCAAAATTATGGAGAGCTATGCGCAGATATTTTTTTTGGTGTGGCTATACACGAAACTTTAGAAAACAAATAAAATGGTTACCAAGTGGATAAGGCTTACCTCCTCTATGTTTGTCTCCTTCTCGTTGTCAAAGTGTATATTTTTATTATTACTTATTAGTGCTTCGTGTACCAAGTAGATAAGGCTTACCTCCTCTATGTTTGTCTCCTTCTCGTTGTCAAAGTGTATATTTTTATTATTACTTATTAGTGCTTCGTGTTTTTACAAGCAACTAATTCATCAACACTTAATTGTTGTAATAACCTACAAATTCAGAGATTTAGGGCCCTGTCCTTTAACACTTGTTAGGCGAGATATTATATTTTACGACCTCTCGTCGCAGAGCTGTAGAGATTAATGTACTGCTCGTAAACGGTATGGTTCTCGACATTTATAGCTGGATAGTCTTCAAGAAAGCTCGTTTAAAAATGAAATACTTTTATGCAAAGAAAATATGTTCTTATACGTATTTTCATGAGATCGGTTTGGAGTTTTAATTCACTCTACAAATGTTTACGTGTCATTCACAAGGGAGCCATCAACTGATCGATATTTCACATTTAGTTTTTTAAATATTTCTTGTGATTTATTGAAATTGTTTTGTTGTTGTTTTTCTAGTTCGCTGGTTTAAGACATTGTTATTTATTGATAAGGTTTTTTTTTTTTTCGTTGGCGAAATGTCGTAGAGTAGGTTGACTTTACCGTTCCTACTAATACGTGCTTCGCTCTCATTGGTTACGTTCCCGGTAGGTCAGCGGAACGTTTGAGCACTTATAACGCTAAAAATCGGGGTTTGAAACGCGCAGTAGACGTTTAGAAGATAGTCCATTGTTTGTTTTTGTTGTAGTTAAGTATAAATCTCTATATTTGATGTGCACACAACGGGTATCGAAACCCGGTTTTTAATATTATAAGCCTTCAGATTTACCGCTGAGCCACTGGGGGGGGGGGGGGCATGTAGTTTTGAGTTTAAACACAGATAAGGTCATTATTTATTTACTGTTTCTGATTTCAAACAAAACGAGTAGTGTGAACGTGCTGATGTTTATCAAAACGGGATAAGTTGGTTTAGAAACAAACACAGTATACCTTTTCTACAGAAGTTTGGTGAGTATCAAACAGCCTGCTTGTTATTGATACTTCTGTGAACTGATTATTTGCAGATCCTTTCCCAATATCAAAGCAAAAACACATGAAATAAAACTGTTCCCTTAACTATTCTCTGTATTTATAAAACGAAAATAAAACCTAATATATGAGCGAGCTTAAGCCTTTCTTAACACGTTGCATTTAGGCCAAACTCTGATCCGACTCAAAAAAGTAGTATACTAAACCTCTTTGAGACCTCAACTCAATAGTAAACTGGCGGGTTTATGAGGTATATTGGAAAAAGTAACACTTTAGTTAATCCATGGATTAAGCTCTAAGCTCTTCAGCCTCTTTACCTCACCCACATCAGGATTTTCCGAAGCTGCTGTTTATAAGACGAAGTGTTGTCGAGTTGGATGAATGTCTGTGACAAAAACCGAAGGCTATTTAGGGGCGATTACGAGAAGAATTTTGTTATTTTTGTTGGGTTTTTTCGGCAATGTGGATTTAGCTACTGGTCAGTTTGATAAACAGCAGTTTCTAAATCAAAATCATCCTTAATGTTTAGGCTTACACAGTGGACAGACGCAGCATGACCAACACACATATATTACTCGAAATTGGTGAAATGTAGAAAGCAGCGCTAAGCCTAACGAAAATAAGTTCACAAATACTTACTTTATACAATACTTTTTTCTTTCTGAAATAACCAAAATATGTTGTACGGATTTTTTTAGTTTAATTCTGTTTGGATAAAAAGAATTACCGTTCCAAAATAACAAGTGTTCAGTAATAATCTTTTTTCTATTGTTGAAGTACAGTAATACATAAAGTTCCATGCTCTATGTGTAATATATATTTATAGCTAGAGGTCACCTGTGGGTAGGCGATAATTATAGGGACATACAACACTGAAATTCTGGGTTCAATTCCTTATGATGGACAGAGCACAGATAGCCCACTGTGTAGCTTTGGGATTAAAATACAACAAAAAAGATATTTGAAGAAAGGGCGCTAATTTTAGTCATAGAAGTGGCACACTAAGTACAAAGTTGTATTTGAGACAATAGTTAATAAGGTACTTTTTCGGACCTTCAACGCTAAAATCCGGGGTTCGATTTTCTTTGATGGACAGAGATGCAGATAGCCCATTGCAAATACAAACAAACTACACATCAGATCGTTGAAAGTATGCGCATATAATAAAAATAAGCTTACCGTTATACAATACTTAAATCTATTTTATTAATTTCTACACGATGTTTTCATGAGTAGATCAGTAAAAGGGTGTATAGATGTGTGGTTTCTCTGCACAACTTGGTCGTCATACTGAAACAACAACCTAATTATCTCGGTATTTATTCGTAGAGTTTGTTTGTTTTGGAATTTCGCGCAAAGCTACACGAGGGCTATCTGCGCTAGCCGTCCCTAATTTAGCAGTGTAAGACTAGAGGGAAGGCAGCTAGTCATCACCACCCATGACCGTCACATTATAACGCCCCCACGGCTGGAAGGGCGAGCATGTTTGGTGGGATGCGGATTCGAACCCGCGACCCTCAGATTGTGAGTCGAGCGCCTTATCCACCTGGCCATGCCGGGCACTATTCGTAGAGAAACTTTTATTCTGAATATCACTCGATAAGTCTTTATTATAGCAAATTCATAAAAAACATTTAAGTTTTAAAGAGAACAGGGTGGAGATTATGAAAACCTCTTTCTTTATCATGCTAGAACAATGGACATAACTCGGGGTTTAACACTTCTAATACAATTTATTCACATACACGTTGAATTCTACTATTTGTGTAAGTTGTGTTTTTAAAATATAGAGGAACAGTTCTGATTAAAGGTCCCATGACGTTCTATTTTAAATCGTATAAAAGGCCGTATAATGATGCATTATCATGAATGAGTTAAGTCATGCACGTGTTGTTCTAAACTCCAGTTTCAGAGCATCTGTGGATCTTAAGTTTTTTTTCTTCACACTGCATCGAACCTGGGCTTTGAAAGACGCGGTTGCTAATGTATATTGCAGAAGGCAAAGCCCAACGTTTTCTTGATGCATAAATTATTCACAAGGATATACGAACATAAATTCTAATAATTTTTATGAAAGACACGTGGAATATAATTTTATGCTTTAGTCAGGTGGTTCATGTTTGTGTAATTTATCATCTGGGGACTACTTGGGTTTTGTTCCTACCCAGTGGTGTATAAAGTACCTTATAAGTATAAAATATATGAGTGTGGAACTGTGTACGTATATAGGTGGGAACTGTGTACGTATGTAGGTAGGTAACTGTGTATGTACATAGGCAGGTAATTATGTATGTATATAGGTAGGTAATAACTGTGTATGTACATAGGTATGTAATTATGTATGTATATAGGTAGATAACTTAATGTAAGTCGTGTATTTACTTATATCATATTACCATTACTACAGCTTAATGTAAGTCGTGTATATATATTTATATCATATCACCATCACCATTACTACAGCTTAATGTAAGTCGTGTATTTACTTATATCATATCACCATTACTACAGCTTAATGTAAGTCGTGTATATATATTTATATCATAGCACCATCACCATTACTACAGCTTAATGTAAGTCGTGTATATATGTTTATATTATAGCAACATCACCATTATTACAGTTTAATGTAAGTCGTGTATATATATTTATATTATAGCAACATCACCATTACTACAGCTTAATGTAAGTCGTGTATATATATTTATATCATATCATCATTACTACAGCTTGATGTAAGTCGTGTATATATATTTATATCATATTACCATTACTACAGCTTAATGTAAGTCGTGTATTTACTTATATCATAGCACCATTACTACAGCTTAATGTAAGTCGTGTATATATATTTATATCATTGCAACATCACCATTACTACAGCTTAATGTAAGTCGTGTATATATATTTATATCATATTACCATTACTACAGCTTGATGTAAGTCGTGTATATATATTTATATCATATTACCATTACTACAGCTTAATGTAAGTCGTGTATTTACTTATATCATAGCACCATTACTACAGCTTAATGTAAGTCGTGTATATATATTTATATTATACTTCTAATATTAATTCTGTGTTTTTGCGCTCATTATGATCAATCTTATTTCGTTCTATTGAAAACTGACCTTCGCTGTAAAAATGAATGTCTCGTCGACGTATGTATGATATATATATATATAACTGTTTTGTTCTCAACTTCGTGTACAGATATATATATATTACGCTGTAAAAATGAATGTCTCGTCGACGTATGTATGATATATATAACTGTTTTGTTCTCAACTTACGTGTACAGATATATATATATTACGCTGTAAAAATGAATGTTTCGTCGACGTATGTATGATATATATATATAACTGTTTTGTTCTCAACTTACGTGTACAGATATATATATATTACGCTGTAAAAATGAATGTCTCGTCGACGTATGTATGATATATATAACTGTTTTGTTCTCAACTTACGTGTACAGATATATATTACGCTGTAAAAATGAATTGTTATAAGTAAGTTACTAAAGGTATTGTATTAAAAAAATCCATTGTTATTACTATCTAAGAACCTTTCGTTAAAACATGAGGATTGCTTAATAAATTAACACTGTGTTATGGTGTTATTCATATAAAATAACAGTCTGCTTGACTATAAAATTTTTGTATTTCGCTCTACTTTGTAAGTGAATTAAAGCTCGGGTTGATGTTTGTTCACACTTAAATATTTAAAAGATTCATTTTCCATTTCAATTAGTAAGTTACAAATTTTAACATCAACAACAATCATGCATAATTTCAAGTGACATACACATTTATAACTTGTTAAAGACATTCAAGTGACATACGTGTTTATAACTTGTTAAAGACATTCAAGTGACATACATGTTTATAACTTGTTAAAGACATTCAAGTGACATACGTGTTTATAACTTGTTAAAGACATTCAAGTGACATACATGTTTATAACTTGTTAAAGACATTCAAGTGACATACGTGTTTATAACTTGTTATATATTTATTAAGTGATATTTATACTTTACGATACAGTGTATTATTACCGTTATATATTTATTAAGTGATATTTATACTTTACGCTACAGTGTATTATTACCGTTATATATTTATACTTTACTTTACCGTTATATATTTATTAAGTGATATTTATACTTTACGCTACAGTGTATTATTACCGTTATATATTTATTAAGTGATAGTTATACTTTACACTACAGTGTATTATTACCGTTATATATTTATTAAGTGATATTTATACTTTACGCTACATGTATTATTACCGTTATATATTTATTAAGTGATATTTATACCTTACGCTACAGTGTATTATTACCGTTATATATTTATTAAGTGATATTTATACTTTACGCTACAGTGTATTATTACCGTTATATATTTATTAAGTGATATTTATACTTTACGCTACAGTGTATTATTACCGTTATATATTTATTAAGTGATATTTATACTTT
>NW_013672269.1:0-2717 GCF_000517525.1 Limulus polyphemus
TTCTCAGTGACAGACAACTAGTAACTTGTGTTTCTCAGTGACAGACAACTAGTAACTTGTGTTTCTCAGTGACCAACAACTAGTAACATGTGTTTCTCAGTGACATACAACAGGTAACTTGTGTTTCTCAATGACCAACAACAGGTAACTTGTTTCTCAGTGACAGACAACGTCGACGTAGAGCACATCGGGCAAAATCCGGAGTATACCTAGAATACCCTCTGTTCTCAAGAAAATTTCAAGAAAAACTTGAAATATACGTTGATACAATGAGAACAACTTTGAATAATGACAAATTTTGATTTTATTTGTTGTTGTTGCTGTCCTTAATTTTTTTTTTTTTTGGAGGGGGGAGAGGGATAAATAAACTTGTAGAAGAATTGAGCGGAAATGTTTTTAAAGTTTTTCTTTGTGGGTTAGATTTCCACGAGGTTCTTGGTTGTCTTAAAAGTTTAAATCTCAAATCAGTTTTATTTTGTTAGACAATAATCTTAATCTCTTTGTGTTAAAAGTGAAACAATGTCTAGTTGTATGACTTTTAAAATGAGGACTAAGTCACGATTTCGTTGATGTTAATTGTTGATGGATTTAAAACTTAATTAAATTTAAAAAAAAAAGTACGATACCCTGATTGACATTGTAATAAACTCAGGTATCCCAGCGTCTATTAGTGTATGTACGAGCGGTTGGGTTGGAGAGTATTCTTTAACCGCCGTCTATCATTTCCCCCGGTTAGTCAGCGGAAAGTTTACAATGCTAAAACCCGGGGTTCAATTCCTAATACTGAAGAAAGTGCTACTAGCCTATCGTGTCCTTTTTTTTTGTAAATGAACAACAACAAAAATGTTTTCTGTACAATAATCTTCTATATATATCTGGGTTTCGATACCATGGTGGCCAGAGCACAGACAGTTCATTGTGTAGCTTTGTGCTTAACTACAAACAAACAAACAAAAATCCTCTATTTATTCAAACTAATCCCACCACAGTATCCTCTAAACCCTCTATAATTTAATGCCCGGTCAATATCTTCTTCTGAATACTTATTTTTTGTTGCAGAAGCTTCATTCTAATGAAGAGACAACAATAGTAACGCTTCAACACTTGAATGATGTGTTAAATCTGACTTGGACAGTAACACCATATTTCTGTGGTTTTATTGGTGTTATTACCTTCTTTCTCTGTGTGTATTTTACTTTTATTTATTTATTTTATGTTAATACTTTCTCGTGCTATAACACTCTATTTCATTTATTTCTTTTGTTTTTTGTGTCGATACCCCCCCCGTGTCATATAAACACAAACATATATATATACTGATCAGAGGTTATTGTTTGTTAAACGTGAAACAATATCTAGACAATAATCTTAATCTCTTTGTGTTAAACGGGAAACAATATCTAGACAAGAATCTTAATCTCGTTGTGTTAAACGTGAAACAATATCTAGACAAGAATCTTAATCTCTTTGTGCTAAACGTGAAAGAATGTCTAGACAATAATCTTAATCTCTTTGTGTTAAACGTGAAACAATATAACAAAGAGATTAAGATTCTTGTCTAGATATTGTTTCACGTTTAACACAAAGAGATTAAGATTATTGTCTAGATATTGTTTCACGTTTAAAACAAAGAGATTAAGATTATTGTCTATATATTGTTTCCCGTTTAACACAAAGAGATTAAGATTCTTGTCTAGATATTGTTTCACGTTTAACACAAAGAGATTAAGATTCTTGTCTAGATATTGTTTCACGTTTAACACAAAGAGATTAAGATTCTTGTCTTGATCCTATTAAGAACGCTTTTTCAGAAGTATAAGTAGGATATTAGTTAGTGTTTAAGTAGAGACGTACACCATTAAAACCCTAACCTTTTCATTTGCTTTGCATTTTTTATACAGGATTGAAAAGTGTGAAGAAAAAAAAGCCTGTTATTTTTTACCAAGAGATTCTTGGCGTTTCTGAAATTTCTACTATTTTTTAATATATATTTTTAGATACAACCTACCCAGACAAAGTGTCCGTTGGTCAATAACCTCAGCAATATAAAGCTCTTTCCAGAACGAGCGGTCAAGGATAGTGCACGACTTGTTATAGTACCACCGAGGATCCGTCACGTTTTCATGATTACTCGCACGCGCACTTGCTTGCCTCGCGCCTACGAACGTAACAGTTTAGACTATCACCTGAAACGTGCGATGGAGGAGTTGAGAGACCAAACTACCTTCACCTGTCAGAGCGGCAGGCTCACATAGTCCCAACAACCGATGATGTCACGTGCACGTGATGCAAAATAATTTCCAATTGGACGAGACATCTAATGACCCGTTCCTTAGTCTACTTATTAGCTAAGAAAGGTAACTGTGATTACGAAAGAGTTAGGTAGATAAACGACTGTCATTTTGTCAGAATTAGGGATAACTACAACATTTATAGGTGTCGCTCAAAATACTAGTTACTTCGGAGAAGAAATGAAATTACATTTTATTTATATAACTGAACCAAATGTAAATGATATGTATAACAACATAATTGAAGCTAAACTTAAGAACTCATATTAGCCAGGTAAAGGTAAAATGTGATTAGTCAATATTATCTTCTAATCGAAGCAAGTTACCTGCATGGTTTCGATCTACTTAACATGATTTCAATGTTTCATCGGTTATGATCATGGTTTTAAATGTCTGTTCAATGCTGTAAAAAATCGTGGTAATTAG
>NW_013672269.1:3602-6699 GCF_000517525.1 Limulus polyphemus
ACTGAGAACTTGGTGCAGCGTATCATTAGACACCCTGAGAACTTGGTACAACGTGTCATTAGACACCCTGAGAACTTGGTACAACGTGTCATTAGACACCCTGAGAGCTTGGTACAACGTGTCATTAGACACACTGAGAACTTGGTGCAACGTATCATTAGACACCCTGAGAACTTGGTACAACGTGTCATTAGACACACTGAGAACTTGGTGCAACGTATCATTAGACACACTGAGAACTTGGTGCAACGTATCATTAGACACCCTGAGAACTTGGTACAACGTATCATTAGACATCCTGAGAACTTGGTACAACGTGTCATTAGACACCCTGAGAACTTGGTACAACGTGTCATTAGACACCTGAGAACTTGGTACAACGTATCATTAGTCACCCTGAGAACTTGGTACAGCGTGTCACTAAACTCTTTGAGAACTTGGTACAGCGTGTCATTAGATAACCTGAGAACTTATACAGCATATATATATATATATATATACACTATCCTACCAAAAGTCATGGGACACACCTCTGATTGCAGGAAAATGGGTGTGACGACGAAATATGTACATAGTGTGGCTTATAAAGGAGGTCTGCGGTTTGCTCGGAAGTCATTTCGAACTTGTACGCCGACCGATGAGTCCACGGAAAAAAACTAACAGAGGTCTAGAGGGGAAGGATAGTTGAATGTCGTTTGGGGAAAATGTCTGTACGTGCTATTACGCAACAATTAAACATTCCCAGGTCGACAATTGGCGGCGTGCTGAAGAAATGGTGACAATGAGCCAAAGAAATGACCATGTAGGCGTAAAATATTGACTGACAGGAGCCCACGCGTCTTGAGAAGGCTGGTTACCTCATCTAACCGTCAGACCCTAGAGAATCAGTGTTTGGAGATACGAGCAGCCACAGGCAATTTTATAAGTGTTTCCAAGACACATCGAGAGCTGCAGTCTACAAGCCGTTGATAACATAAACAAATGCACATTGTCGATTGGCATGGGGCAAGACACACCGAACCTGGACGTGTTTCAATGGAAATCGGTCCTGTGGAGCAATGAGTCACGCTACACGCTCTTCCAATCTGATGGACGTGTTTGGGTATGGGGGATGTCGGGAGAACTCTTATTACCTGAATGTGTTGTCCCAAGAGTGAAGTTTGGAGGTGGCGGTATCATGGTCTGGGGGTGCTTCTCGTGGTATGGACTAGGTCCACTGGTCACAGTGCATGAATTCTGAGTCCTACATTGATGTTCTGAGCAATTCTGTGTGTCCTACATTGTGTCAATTTTATGGTACCATCCCTTCATGTTACAAAGCAAGGATTGCAACACGTGGTTTGAAGAGAATAACATCGGAACATTGTAGTGATCAGCACAGAGCCCCGATCTCAACCCGATAGAACATCTTTGGGATGAACTGGAAGGCAGAATTAGGGCAAGGCCAAGACGGTCCTCTTCAGTAGTGAAGCTTACTAATGTTTTAAAGGAGAAGTGGAGCACAATACCACCAGCTTTCTACAAGAAATTAGTAGACAGTCTTCCACGACGCATTGAAGCAGTCATTAAGACCAAAGGCGGGCCAACACGCTATTAATTTCTTGGAATAAAGACATGTTTCATTCATAACTACACGTGTCCCATGACTTTTAGTAGAATAGCGTATACACTATCACAGCAGTATTTAAGATTATGCAAACCACCGACATTATCTGTAGCTTGAGGAAAGCAGTAACAATACCCAAGAACCAATATTTGGATCACTATGTCTCCAGAGGTTCTTCTTGCAATACCTGTTTGGAATATTGGATATTTACTACTCAGTGTGGCGTCAGAAACATGTGTTATTATGTACGTAGATAACACTTGCTGTGCATGTTGTTAATGCACGTGGAGAAGAATACTAGCATATTAAACAAATTATTCTACGTTTTTGTTTCGGGATATGTTCTTGTCGTCCATTTGGCATATTTTAACGAGATCACTGAGAAACCTTAAACTTCTGGCCAATAAAGCAATTTAGCATTGTTGGAATACCTCCATACAAATGAAGCCAAAAACGTTGAATATGAAAGCAGTCGATAGAGGGCTCTTGGACAAAAACTTCCAACTGTCATGACAAAGCAAACAGAATGAGGATATACACGCAATATCCCGCTATCTGGGTTCTCATTAGCTGGCGGGTATTCAGCTTGTCCTTGAATTTGTTTTTTAACCCGAAATATATCTTATATTTATGATGCAGAAATATCAATAATGCATAAAATGTTTTAGTAGATTTATAGGCTTCACTCTGACAGGGGTTTAGTATAACAAGGGACTCTTAAAGTGGGGTGAGAAGGAGTGGTAGATAGATGGGTTGGGGAGGCGAGGCAAAGTATGTTTTTATTATATATTCAGAGGATAATGGGAGAGTCTTCGAGAATAAATTAGAATGCCCTCAAGTGGGGTTATTTTTGCTGAATAATGTTTTCGTGAATTTTTATTTTTGTTCTACTAAACTCAAAATTACCAAGGAGAAATACGATGAATATCTTTCAAATGTTTTCAGTTCTTAATTCTGATTCGCTGCAGAAATAACAGGACTAATCACAGATTGGATGATGGTTCATTGGGTGGGGTTTTCTCGTCTAGTGCCTGAAAACATGCGAGCTGTAATTATTATTTTGAAATTTGTAGGAAAGCGGACAAATATTTAGAGTAGCGTCCGCCAATCGTGACGTCACCACTAATAACAAGGTTACGATTCTAAGTTTCATACCTGGCTGATGAGAAGTTTTTGTATAAGCAGATAAAGAGTTTGTTAAGTTGTGAAAACTTTCAATTACGTATTTCAATGAAAGCATTGTTCCACTAAAATGTGTTTTTAAACATGATTGTAATTTGCTGCCTAGTGCCTGAGTATTGCTTCTTAGAAACCGATATGATACATTTCGTGTTAGTGAACCGTTAAATATTGTTACGTCTCTGTTCGTTTGTTAATTTCCGGTATAAATTCTTTCCGAGGAACTTCAACGATACAAGTCTTTTCTTAAATAAAACTAGTTTATTCTTTCCCTATAAAACTTTGTAATACCCAGAATTTTTACAGTCACTT
>NW_013672269.1:6825-8531 GCF_000517525.1 Limulus polyphemus
CGCTTGACTCAATTATCTATCTCTATATTTATCTATCTATGCAATTCTATCTTTTTCCGCTGGCTTATTTGCCGGGCTTATATATAAAAAAGAGGGCGCCTGGAACAAACTAGGGTTGCTAGGAAAATTCATGATCCTTCCAGAAACTCCAGCGCGCATGCTCCCAGCATCGCGTGACTTATGCTGTCGTAACAATATAAACTGTTTGTAAACATCTACTAATCACATCTTTCTAGTATTACTTTTTTTTAAGACGCAGAAATTCAATTATTACAACCGTTTCTAATGGCAAACATAAAAATAAAACTGTCTGCTGTGACAAGCGTTGTAATGTGCATTTATTGCTAGGTGAAGCGTTGTAATGTGAATTTATTGCTAGGTGAAGCGTTGTAATGTGAATTTATTGCTAGGTGAAGCGTTGTAATGTGAATTTATTGCTAGGTGAAGCGTTGTAATGTGAATTTATTGCTAGGTTTGAGCGTCAGATTCTTTTTCTTATACGTGAAAATAAAATTTATCCAAATTAATCTCCTCAGATATCTGGTATTTAGTCAGAAACGACTTACATCCGCTAGGTCCCACGAGGTAGAATTCAGTTACCACGTATATAAATAGGTCAAGAAGGTCTTAAGCATATCGTTCATACGCCCAGCTGAAACTGTATCAGAAGGATACAGATCTTAATTAATCTAATCGAATAGACAGATTCAGATCCCACATTACGAAGGTGAATAAGTTGGTGGTGTTGAGAAACAGGATGGACAGCATCCTGAACTCACGACCTAACGTGAATATAGGTCAAGTACCTCCACACCAAGAAACTGTAGTTCAAGGAATAAGAAGCTGGATGGAAAGCTTAATTTTGATTGGATAAAAATGTGTTGTCACATTAACTACTGATGAAAAGCTAAACAAAAATAACCAATAACAACAGGTTACAATTGTGTTCTTAGTTAGTCACAAAACAGCAGGGTGCATAAAGAACTTACTTTACATAAATAGACTTGCAGCTGTATCTATCAGCTGCCAAATGCCACGCAAATAAATTTACACATGTATAGAAGACTTGCAGCTGTATCTATCAGCTGCCTAATGCCACGCAAATAAACTTACACCTGTATAGAAGACTTGCAGCTGTATCTATCAGCTGCCTAATGCCACGCAAATAAACTTACACCTGTATAGAAGACTTGCAGCTGTATCTATCAGCTGCCTAATGCCACGCAAATAAACTTACACCTGTATAGAAGACTTGCAGCTGTATCTATCAGCTGTCTAATGCCACGTAAATAGACTTACAGCTTTATTTATATGCGTTTATTCCGAAGCTGTGGCAGATGATACAGGGTGTATAAACCTGCTTATAATAACATTTGATTTAGTTTTTGTTGTTCTTATGCGACAAGTAACGCTTTGTGAGAGCATGACAAGACTACTTGACAAAAATTACGAAACATGTTTTAAACTCTAACACTCTTCGTTAAACATCACAAATGACCGAAAGAGGTTCTGTTAAACAGCTAGTTTAAGAGTCCACCTGTGTCTGGATATATGAATATATATATATACCTTATAACACCAAACTCTAACAGTTTCCATAATAATCCTTTATAACTTTTGGAATGTTCATAACATGGGGTTTGTTCAGACAAATCAAATTATATTTATTTATTACAAAAAGAAAGATTGGCGATCTCGGCTTCCTA
>NW_013672269.1:8855-11231 GCF_000517525.1 Limulus polyphemus
GACACAGGTGGACTACTAGACGTATAGAGTTGCAACTCCATACGTCTAGTCACCCATTCCAGTCACCCATTCCCACCCATTCCCAACTCTATACGTCTAAGAGTCCACCTGTGTCTGGATATATGAATATATATATATACCTTATAACACCAAACTCTAACAGTTTCCATAATAATCCTTTATAACTTTTGGAATGTTCATAACATGGGGTTTGTTCAGACAAATCAAATTATATTTATTTATTACAAAAAGAAAGATTGGCGATCTCGGCTTCCTAGAGAGGCCAAGCACTGTAGTTTTCTGTATTAATTATCGTGTGATACATGTTAGGTTACAAAAGATGTCCAAACTCATTCAGTAACCAGCTAAGAACTTTTAGCTTAGCAAGATCAACTCTTATCAAATTCGTTCCCTGTGTCTCAGCGCTAAATTTGTGGCTTTTAACACTAAAAATCGGGTTTCGATACCCGCGGTGGACACTGAACAGATAGCTCGTTTATTGCTTTACGTTTAATAACAAACAAACAAAAAAAATATTTTTGGACTCGCTGAATTAATTAGAGTCACGTGTTTTACACTGTTAACATTAGCATGCGACATATAGACAGGTGTATTTTAAGTTACTGTTAACAATGTATTCTTTCGTTTGTTTGTTGAAGTTGAGAATTTCGCGAAAGGCCACTCAATAATTTTGAACTCATAGATTCGATAGACTAAACGAAAGGCAGCTCATCAACTGCACCCTCCGCCACATCTTGGGCTGCTCTTTTCTGATTGAACGATATGATTTTATTGCCACTCTTATACCGCAGCTGTGGTCTAATGCAGAGCGTTTTCTTTCGGTAACGGGACGCGAAATATAAATTCTAAAAATCGACAATGTCGTGCAATGATACTGCTCGAGTCTCGTGCTAGTGTTAGATGTAAACAATGCAACAAAGAAAAAAAACCATTGTTTTATTTACGTACAATAGCCAATTAACTTACAAACCTGTTGTTATTGGTGGTGTCTTTTTAGTGTAAAACTAAACAATGAGCTTTCTGCACTCTGTTCACAATAGGGAATCGAGCCCCGGATTTTAGCTTTCATTTTCATAAACTTACTGCTGACCCACCGGGTGACAACCAATGAATAATGGCAATTTTTGAGTACAAGTGTGCTTGGAATTTTTTTAGCGTTCGTGACGGCATCTAGGAACAATAATAGTAACTAAAAAATATTAAACCATAAATTCAAGTTTATCAAAGCATCTCGCTAATTTTCTACCTAGCTATCTTCGTCAATATTGGAACACGTTGTGATATGTTACGCAGGCTATAAAAACATATATGAATTACTATACTGTTCATAATGTTGAAGCTGTCGTAGAAACAAAAATCATCTCAGGAAACTTATTGGACATAAATAACGTAATACAAGTTCAGGTTTGACATTTAAGTGCAGGTAAATAGAATGTTCAGTGTGTAAAACAGCAGCGTGCACGAAAAAACCTGCATGGGGGCTGGTTACTGGCCTGTTACCTATAGGGTCGACAACCCGAGACCAGTTTACCAAAAGAAGGCAATGCAGTTGGAATTCCGACAATGTCATATAACAGTACACGTGGGTGTGATGTATAAGCTTCTATAGTTGAGAGTGTTGACAGCAATACGAGCACATAGCTGTTTATCAGTCTCTGTACAGAACTGTTGAAAACAATGCGTTGGCAAAACGTCCAACACGCAGATCCGATATTAGGGGCTGAATCCTGAGGACCCACACACACAAAAAAAAGATGTATAGGTTATAACTCATTATACGATGTTTGGTGTTTTTCTCTTATAGAAAAGCTACATTTGGTCCTGCTGTGTTCAACGCGAGGAATCGAACCCCGAACTTTAGCGTTGTAAGTTCGTAAGTTTATCACTGTTCCACCAGAGGACCTGCAAAACAGGTCTAAATGTTTTAAACATTGGTACAGACGAGGGTTAGAGGACGGGGGACAATATTAGAAATTTCATGGAATCACTTTCGTTAGAAAAATTTCAGACAAAATACAAAACACTGTTCCAGAGCACTTACCCACTGAGTGTTAGACTCACGCATTTGGGCTTATTCTCACTTCCTCACACACTAGGAAATAAAATAACAAACAAAGGATTTCTCACTTCGGTTGTTTGCCCATTCCCAACTCTATACGTTTATTCACCCATTCCCAACTCCATACGTTTAGTCGCCCATTCCCAACTCCATACGTTTAGTCACCCATTCCCAACTCTATACGTCTAGTCACCCATTCCCAACTCTATACGTCTAGTCACCCATTCCCAACTCTATACGTCTAGTAAACTAGCTGTTTAACAGAACCTCTTTCGGTCATTTGTGATGTTTAACGA
>NW_013672269.1:12231-14076 GCF_000517525.1 Limulus polyphemus
CTTACCTGCTATAATATGGTTGGTATTCATTTCTATATGAACTGGTTCAGGAAGGTGGTCCTCAGATATATTAGTACACGAACACAAATGTCTATTGCAATTGGACGTCTATAAACATACGTGTTAAATACTCACTATTAAAGTTCGTTGTATCCACCAGATGGCAGGGTTAAATTTCACTGTATCCACCAGGTGGCGTGCAAACAATGGCCGTGGGATTTAATGAAGAAATATCGTTACACTGACCTGTTTATAGACATAATGTATTCCAAGTCCATGTTTTATATGTGTGGGTGTGTCTAAATATATTGGGTTTAATTTTTTTGCATGACATTAAGAAATATTTCCTAACAAATATGATAAATATAGATATATTTGGAAGTTTGTAATTTTTTTCTACAAGGTTTTTATCTTGAACGGTTACTGATATTTTAATATTTAGTCCCACAGTATCGTTGTACGAAATTCCATCTTACTCTGATTTTTTTTTTTCATCCTTTGGCGATAACTGCTCTTATTCTTACAAACACCGTGGACGTTCGCAGATCTGTTTGGTGTTAAGTACAAAGCTACACAGTGGGCTAGCTGTGCTGTGCCCACCGCTGGTATCAAGATCCGGTTTCTAGCGTTGTAAGTCTTTAGACTTACCGCTGTGCCACTGGGGAAGGTGAGGTGCACGATCGTAGATTACTATGAACTAAAAGTGAGCAACAAGGCCTAAAAAATTACAAATATTTAACAAACGTGGGTTTGGATAGTGCACAAAGACTTGAACATCGTTAAACCTCTATGATGTTCATTCTCATAAATAACATAAATTATCTGAATTTATTGAAGCATGAAAGAACCGATCCGTTATGCCTTCCCTTTATTGTCAACAGCCGGTATGTCTGCGGACTTACAACGCTAGAAACCGGGTTTCGATACCCGTGATGGGCAGAGGACAGATAGCCCAGTGTGTAGCTTTGTGCTTAACTTCAAACAATAGCAACCGGTTAGGCTGTTTCTCATTTCTTTGTTTTCACTCGTAAGTTCTCGACATTCAGGTTCTACGATTCGGTAACAAAGAACATTGTTTTTGAAGCGTGTTTTTCTTTTTTTTTTAACATCGGTTGTATATGTTTATGTCTGTCAGTTACACAACAAAAGCTGTAAAGAAATATAACTAGTTTCTGACATCATACCAGAAACATCTTCGAGTCTCACAAATAATGTACTAAAACATGTTTTTAGATGTACGAAAGTTTAAAGGTATTTTGTTGTAATTACAATATATGTTAAATAATCATGTTGTCTTAGATCTTCCTTTAGAGATAGACTGTGAAAGAGCATCACCCTAATAATGAAAATGAGATAAATATTTATATACTCGTAAGTTCCACATATTTAAAAACAAAGAACGATTCTACAAAATACTTTCTTTTAACTGAATTACCATTCGTTATTGACAACTTTTCAGTGTTAATGTTGCATATAAACGAAAACGGTGCCATTCGTTATTTACAACTTTTCAACGTTAATGTTGCATATAAACGAAAACGGTGCCATTCGTTATTTACCACTTTTCAGTGTTAATGTTGCATATAAACGAAAACAGTGCCATTCGTTATTTACCACTTTTCAGTGTTAATGTTGCATATAAACGAAAACGGTGCCATTCGTTATTTACCACTTTTCAGTGTTAATGTTGCATATAAACGAAAACGGTGCCATTCGTTATTTACCACTTTTCAGTGTTAATGTTGCATATAAACGAAAACGATACCATTCGTTATTTACAACTTTTCAGTGTTAATGTTGCATATAAACGAAAACGGTGCCATTCGTTATTTACCACTTTTCAGT
>NW_013672269.1:15076-17863 GCF_000517525.1 Limulus polyphemus
AACGAACACAGTGCCATTCGTTATTTACCACTTTTCAGTGTTAATGTTGCATATAAACGAAAACGGTGCCATTCGTTATTTACCACTTTTCAGTATTAATGTTGCATATAAACGAAAACGGTACCATTCGTTATTTACCACTTTTCAGTGTTAATGTTGCATATAAACGAAAACGGTGCCATTCATTATTTACAACTTTTCAGTGTTAATGTTGCATATAAACGAAAACGGTGAACACAGCACAGCTAGCCCATCGTACAACTATCTTACTTTAAGCAATGGACACAGCACAGATAGCCCATTTAGCAACTTTATTAACAAGAAACAATTAGCTCTTGTTCGTTAGAACTAACAATTTAAAATTTAGCAAAATGTTACTTTTTAACAAACTATGATTTCTATATTTATCCGGTTTGCCCTGTGATGGAGTAATGGATTTCGGAGCTGTCGAACCAGGTTCGAATCCGTAAGGTTCCACAAAATATTTCACACACCTTAAGCTGTGAGTGAGTTATAAGAATGACAGTCCGTTCTTTTTTAGCATGGGTGTTGTTGACTTCCCGCTGGTGGCAGGAAGTCTCAGTAATGTTGTCATAAATATTAACACGAATGTTCTTTATCTGTTCTGTTGGTGTGAATGAAACAAGTAAACAGCGAATAAATTGTACGGTTGGACCAGACGAAGTATTAAAAAATACAGAACTATTTACTGCAAAAACTATCATTCGTCGAAGTCCTAAAAAATACAGAACTGTTTACTGCAAAAACTATCATTCGTCGAAGTCCTAAAAAATACAGAACTGTTTACTGCAAAAACTATCATTCGTCAAAGTCTTAAACCAAAAACAGAACTATTTACTGCAAAAACTATCATTCGTCGAAGTCTTGAATACAGAACTATTTACTGCAAAAACTATCATTCGTCGAAGTCTTAAAAAATACAGAACTATTTACTGCAAAAACTATCATTCGTCGAAGTCTTAAAAAATACAGAACTATTTACTGCAAAAACTATCATTCGTCGAAGTCTTGAGCCAAAAACAGAACTATTTACTGCAAAAAATATCATTCGTCAAACTCTTAAATCAAGCACAGAACTATTTGCCCCCAAAATTATCATTCATCACACGTGCGGTTAGAAAACAAGATAACCTAATTTCGTATTACTTTTAGATCCTGAACTTAGTTACATTACACGCATGTAAGGAAGGTTTCGTTAGACGTTTAAATTGGAAAACATTACTTTATAGCTGAAATACTTCAGAAAGAAAAACACCCGCCGCACTTGTTCTTTTGTGTGTGTGTGAGTAACTCATCATAATTTGTTATTTTCAACTTAAATGACATAAAATGCGACACATGGTAAAAACGGTCGAGCCACAGACAACCCTTAAGGTTCAAGCATAGTTAACCCTAATTTAGAACTTCTGACCAGGAATGGACAACCAGTCTGAAGCCCCAACAGTCTATTACGGCTTCCCTTGTGGGAATAATGGGATTCTTACCCCAGTTATAATACTCCCCCTCAATCCACCCCCCTCCAACTGAAAGCACAGAGTATGTTCAGCAGCATATTGCGGCTCAAACCTTGGCCCTTTCAACTACAACCCGGCATCTAGTCGCTAGGCCTCACCCGGCCCCTCGCATCATTTCATTATATGGCTGGTTCAAAATTAGCTCCATAAACTGTGTAAAACTCGTACGTTGGTTTTTAATAATAACTTGCGGGTTAGTAGTGAATATTACGGATTTATACTGCTAGAAACCGGGTTTCGATACCCGCGCAGAGCACAGATAGCCCTTTGTGTAGCTTTGTGCTTAATAACAAAAACCAAAACAACAACAGACCTATTTAAAAAAACAAAAAACAACACACATTCATAATCAGGTGTATTTTAAACTTCAATCACGTAAAACCCAGGTGGCTGCTTGCCTCAAAATCTTGTTTTCTAACCTGAACAACAACCTTGTCTTCCTCTCTTCAGCAGTAATTAACCTTGACCTTAAAGTGATTTTTTTTCTTTCAATGGAATCTGCCTTACACATTGGGTAACCTGTAATTTTGAAAGATTTAAATCTAATCAGATCGAGTATCCAAGAGGGTCTATTACTTGTTTAAATCTTAAGTTTCATGAACAATATGATTCACGGTTATAATGACGTGTCGAAAATAGAACCTTAAACTCTAAGTGAGTTACAGAAGTGAGAAACAAGAGCAGAAACGTCAGTTTGTGTCCTGCACACATTGATATTAATATTTACTAAAAAGTTTGGTTTAGTAAGAAAGTATTAAAAAAGGGAAGTTTTAATCTTGAGAAATTACAAAAGGCGAGTAAATTGTTAAAGAAAAGACAAAGTAATAAGTTATTGTTAAAAAAAGACGTAATTATATTATGTTCTAATAATTGTTAAAGCACTGTCACTTAGTGTATTGTAGTGTGAATAAATAAATGACTTGTTAGGAATACAACTTTATAGTGTAAAGAGAACAGTGACTCACCACCAAACAATGGAATATATAAAACTTTCTAGTGTGAAGAGAACAGTGACTCACCACCAAACAATGGAATATATAAAACTTTCTAGGGTGAAGAGAACAGTGACTCACCACCAAACAATGGAATATATAAAACTTTCTAGTGTGAAGAGAACAGTGACTCACCACCAAACTATGGAATATATATAAAACTTTCTAATGTGAAGAGAACAGTGACTCACCACCAAACAATGGAATATATAAAACTTTCTAGTGTGAAGAGAACAGTGACTCACCACCAAACTATGGAA
>NW_013672269.1:18534-19484 GCF_000517525.1 Limulus polyphemus
AACAGTGACTCACCACCAAACAATGGAATATATAAAACTTTCTAGGGTGAAGAGAACAGTGACTCACCACCAAACAATGGAATATATAAAACTTTCTAGTTCCTTCAGCAGCTCTTTAATCGATGATATAAAAATGAGTTTTAACTTTTTATGAATGAAAGAAATTTAAGAGGCTACATCTTACCTTACATTTCTGTCCATCTCTTTCTGAACGTTCAATATTTGATTAAAGATATTTCTAACGCTTTATGCTATATTTTTAGACGAAATCCTACCTTCGCGCGAATACAATGAAATTTCACATATGAACATACGAGTCTTTGTCATGATTAGTAGCCTGTACGATTACCTAACTCTGACTTATATATGTTTGTGTTCTTATCTCTTAGATGCTAGTCACTAATTTATTTACATGCTGCTAAAGTGCTGCCGTGCTCAGAAAAGGCTTGAGAAGGAATGTACGTGCTGTCCACTCGTTGGGGAGTCTCACCCTATTTGGACTTCTCATGTCAAAGAAGACGACCTACCAATATAAGTAGCTGAACCATAAACGTGAAAATAAAGATAAAGAAACTTTTCTGCATCCACCGAACTAATTCACTCAAGTTGACCCGAACCCCTCGGGAGATCCTCAAGCTAGTTGGTTCAAGTCCAGTTCACTACAACCTTACATTCCTGTTTAAACAAGAGAGTATCTTCACACGTTTCACGTTTCATTATTATAGAGTTCACACTATACAGCTTAAACGGTTCGGATCTACAAAATAGAGCTTAATCACATCTACGCCAATGATAGAGAGCTGAAACTGGTGTCTACAAGGAAAACAACTGATACAAGTACAAAAGTTATGTTTGAATCTGTTGAGGGATTTCACAGGATGAGATTACTGCTGTGACATGCATAAATGTATGTTTGAATCTGTTGAGGGATTTCACAGGATGAGATTACT
>NW_013672269.1:20356-22045 GCF_000517525.1 Limulus polyphemus
AGCAGTGCACACATAACACCATGTTTACATAATTGACAGCAGTGCACACATAACACCACACCATGTGATCTATTTAACTTTTCACACTAATGAAGAAAGGTTGCTAAAACGACCCCCTGGAAATAAAGCGGGCGAATATTAATTTTATAGTCAATAACTGATTAATTTATGTTAATTAGGCCAGACACTTTAAAATGCACCTATGTATAACAAGTATACAAGGTGAGTCAAAAGTCCTTATTTTTACTAATGTTGTGAAGTGGGTGCGGAATATTGTAAAGGTGCTGACATAGGGTGTTTAAGCATATTGGGACCATTTGTTACCTGACCTAATGTCAAGATATAAAGATCAAACCAAACGCTATCTCTGGTGTGCATAAATTTAAATAATTTCATAACTCACCCCGTATTAGATATTTTCGATTTAAAAATTATGCAAATTTTTGCGAAACCAATAAGAAAAACAAAGTTTTTGTGTTAATATCATTGTGTGCTACGACTTTTGACACATTTGACCTCAGATTGATAGTTTTAGAAATAGCATTTGATTGGACTTGATTTTGGCCTTCATGTCATGACATAATTCAGGTAACGAACGTCCCCTAATAAGACTTACCTCCCTATATTCCACACTTTCTTTACAACAATAAGGAATAATCAAGAGTTTGAATTCGCCCTGAATTTGTGTAAATACAGATGTAAATGTACGTACGTAGATACCTTGAACTGGTTTTACATACACATTATTAATGGTACCAAAGAACATCAACACAATCTACGCGAAATAAAAATTGCATATTTGTGTTTATGACAATAATTATGTTTTTGTTGTAATTGTGAACTAACCGAGTTTAGTTTAATTAACATTCGCCAGGTGTTTCCTTTGAAGCGCCCACTAGTGGCACAGCGGAATGTCTGCGGATTTACAACGCTAGAAACCGGGTCTCGATACCCGTGGTGGGCAGAGCACAGATAACCATTGTGTAGCTTTGTGCTAAACTACAAACAAACAAATCCTTTGGAGCATGTGCTATATTCGCGATGTGTATAATCCAAGGGTCCATGGTTCGAGTTCCGTGACCACAAAATCTCGCGTTGCGCTGGTCGTGGATGCGTTTTGAGAGCTATAGTGGTAGAGTCGCATATACATTTTGTAAAAATTATTATCAGCCAAGCAAACAGGACTAACTTTGATCAAACTTCAACTTCCTACCAGTTCATTAATCGTGGGCATTGTTAAACAATACATCGAAGTTCATTAATCATGGATATTGTTAAACAATACCCTGAAGTTCATTAATCATGGATATTGTTAAACAATACACCGAAGTTCATTAATCATGGATATTGTTAAACAATACACCGAAGTTCATTAATCATGGATATTGTTAAACAATACACTAAAGATTATTAATCATGGATATTGTTAAACAATACACCGAAGTTCATTAATCGTGGATATTGTTAAACAATACACTGAAGTTCATTAATCATGGATATTGTTAAACAATACACTAAAGATTATTAATCATGGATATTGTTAAACAATACACCGAAGTTCATTAATCGTGGATATTGTTAAACAATACACCGAAGTTCATTAATCGTGGATATTGTTAAACAATACACCGAAGTTCATTAATCATGGATATTGTTAAACAATACACGAAGTTCATTAATCATGGATAT
>NW_013672269.1:22066-24930 GCF_000517525.1 Limulus polyphemus
TGGAATTTGTTAAACAATACACCGAAGTACATAATCTGGATATTGTTAACAATACACGAAGTACATTAATCATGGATATTGTTAACAATACACCGAAGTTCATTAATCATGGATATTGTTAAACAATACACCGAAGTTCATTAATCGTGGATATTGTTAAACAATACACCGAAGTTCATTAATCATGGATATTGTTAAACAATACACCGAAGTTCATTAATCGTGGATATTGTTAAACAATACACCGAAGTTCATTAATCGTGGATATTGTTAAACAATACACCGAAGTTCATTAATCATGGATATTGTTAAACAATACCCTGAAGTTCATTAATCATGGATATTGTTAAACAATACACTGAAGTTCATTAATCATGGATATTGTTAAACAATACCCTGAAGTTCATTAATCATGGATATTGTTAAACAATACACCTGAAGTTCATTAATCATGGATATTGTTAAACAATACACCGAAGTTCATTAATCATGGATATTGTTAAACAATACACTGAAGTTCATTAATCATGGATATTGTTAAACAATACACCGAAGTTCATTAATCATGGATATTGTTAAACAATACACCGAAGTTCATTAATCATGGGTATTGTTAAACAATACACTAAAGTTCATTAATCGTGGGCATTGTTAAACGTTAGCTAAAAAAACTACGGATCTATTTTTCTTCTTTTTTGAATTCAAGACAATGATAATAAACTCGTTTTTACAGCTAGGGATAGACTAGAGATATAAATAATCGAGTATCAAGTTATCGTGTATTCAAATAGCACAAAACAGGAAGCTAAGGTCATGCACATACTCGTAGCGCCATCTACCTAATACAGACTTCCAGTCGAGTATCCTCCATCAGTGTTTGAGAACAAATATTTAAAAAGATCTAAGTGTGAAATACGTTTTAACGTTATTGGCAATATTACATTCATTCTCTTACCTTCTCTTGGTTAGAAAAAGCTGTTGTACTTTACTATAAAAATTTATTTACTCATTTATTTGGCTATTCATCTAAGTATCCCTGAGAAGATGTTAAAGGAATTGGTACCGAGAATAAACAGAATTGTTTTCGTTTCAACAAATACCTGTGTTGAGTATAAACGTAGCCTCGTTGATTGAGAAAAGGACAGCAAGAGATTTACTTTGAATAAATGATAAGAACTAACTTACTCAGGAGTGACCAATCTCATCAAGTACAATGTTGTAATGTAATCATTCGTTTTACAATCTTTTAACACGAACTACACTATTATTATAATATGTTTTACGTATGAAATAAACAGTAAAACAAATTCAGTTACATACGTTTAAACGTCTTTTTGAGGTACAAACATAGGATATTTTCCACCCAGTAATAGGTACAAACATAGGATATTTTCCACCTAGTAATGAGTACAAACATAGGATATTTTCCACCCAGTAATAGGTACAAACATAGGATATTATCCACCCAGTAATAGGTACAAGCATAGGATATTATCCACCCAGTAATAGGTACAATCATAGGATATTTTCCACCCAGTAATAGGTACAAGCATAGGATATTTTCCACCCAGTAATAGGTACAAGCATGGGATATTATCCACCCAGTAATAGGTAAAAGCATAGGATATTTTCCACCCAGTAATAGGTACAAGCATAGGATATTTTCCACCCAGTAATAGGTACAAGCATAGGATATTTTCCACCCAGTAGTCTCGTAAAGCAGTATGGTGATGCACTGGGATAAAAGCAAAATTCCGGTTTTTTCCACTTACCTGGCTTGCAACTGTTATACGTCTAAAAAAGTCCTTCTAGGAACAGACGTTGAAGTTACGTAAATCAGTATATTTATATATGTCTTCTCTAATCCGTAGAAACCCTGCTTGCTTTATTGTCCGAAACACACGACTAGAATGCGTTTCATTTGGTGATCTGCCAAAATAAGTGGAGATTTGTTTTACCCACGCGGAGGTACACTTACTACCACCTTCTCTATAACTGACATGGCGCATGCGTGAATGAGTTTGCCTTTTCAAACCAGGATGAACTCGCGTGGAAAGATTGCTCGTGGACGGAAGTAGTCTTAAAGCATCCGTTGATCATTTTGTGTTGTTTAGTTACAGTGGTGGAAGACTTCAGAATAAGAACAAAAGATAAATTTAAATACGAGAAACAATAATTAATTTGATACTAATGGTAACTCGTATAGTAACGGATAAGTTACGACTCTCTCTGGTAGATGAAACGCGTACTTATAATCTGAAATAATAATAGAACACTGTTTATTAAAAACAAACAAAAAACGTTTAAAAACCTGACAATCAAATATTATATTATTTATTACATTTATAATTTCCGGTACTGTCCTTCAAAATAAGACAATCTCAAAGTGTTGGCACTAGGGGTGAATTAACAAATTATAAAAAAACAAAAACCCAAACCCGTATCTTCAATTCAAAATATTGAAACCATTACTTGTGGGTTGAAGAATTGGGTATTCTAATTTTACAAACCCGTAATTTCAGTTCGAAATTAAAAGTTAGAGCAATCCTGACCAACTACATAATACTCTGAATATTAGCTAGTCAGAACTTATTTAAGCCTTCACTGTGGTATATGTTAGTGTAAAGAGTGTGGAGGGAGGCCGTTTTCTATATATAGTGATGACAACAAAGGACTCCCTCCTCCTCCTTCCTAGTGTGGAAGGAGGAGGAGGGAGTCCTTTGTTGTCATCACTATATATAGGAAACGTTCCTAGTGTGGAGGGAGGAGGAGGAGGGAGTCCTTTGTTGTCATCACTATATATAGGAAACGTTCCTAGTGTGGAAGGAGGAGGAGGGAGTCCTTTGTTGTCATCACTATATATA
>NW_013672269.1:25930-27407 GCF_000517525.1 Limulus polyphemus
AGGGAGGAGGATGGAGTCCTTTGTTGTCATCACTATATATAGGAAACGTTCCTAGTGTGGAAGGAGGAGGATGGAGTCCTTTGTTGTCATCACTATATATAGAAAACGTTTGTGGAGGGAGGAGGAGGAGGAGGGAGTCCTTTGTTGTCATCACTATATATAGGAAACGTTCCTAGTGTAGACGAAGGTAGTAAGAAGGAAATCTTAGCTATCGGCATCATCGATCCCATTTAAGCTACGAATGGTATAAGGTGAGAGGCTTGTAGGGATTGCTTATAATGGTGACCAGCATGAGTAGACAAGCCCTTAGAAACCGTGGTGGTGTTGGAAGTGACATGAATGACTTCAGCACCATATTGTGGGTTCGAACGTTAGACCTTACTATCTGCAGCCTAGCACGCTAATCACTAAGCTACGACAGTGAAAGCCAGTAATGTTGTTTGTGGTTGGTGGGCAACAAATATGGATATGAATCTTCGTTTTTTTATTTCACACATTTGTGAAACTTCGTGTAAAATGACAAATGAAAAATCACTGCCTCAGATGACTCAGAGTACTAGCAATGATTATAAAAACAAATACTACAGAATTTGGGTGTTGTAACCCTAATGTATGTATAGCTTTCTTTCTCTATTCCTTGTGGTTAGCAGAAAAGACATGCCTAACGACCTTGATCAAATAAGATTGGTAACACTCATTTTATGGTACATGACTGGGTAAAAAGACTTAAAAAATGAACACTTAATTCCTGGTACAAGACTGGATAAAAAGTGAACAATTATTTCCTGGTACGTGACTGGATAAAAAGGCTTAAGAAGTGTATACTTTTTTGCTGGTACATGACTGGATAAATAGGCTTAAAAAGTAAACAATTATTTCCTGGTACATGACTGGATAAAAGGCTTAAGAAGTGTATACGTATTTGCTGGTACATGACTGGGTAAAAAGGCTTAAAAAGTGAACACTTAATTCCTAGTATAAGTCTGTATAAAAAGTGAACAATTATTTCCTGGTACATGACTGGATGAAAATGATTATAAAGTGAACACTTATTTCCTGGTACATGACTGGATAAAAGGCTTAAGAAGTGTATACTTATTTGCTGGTACATGACTGGATAAAAGGCTTAAAAAGTGTATACTTATTTGCTGGTACATGACTGGATAAATAGGCTTAAAAAGCAAACAATCATTTCCTGGTACATGACTGGTTAAAAGGCTTAAAAGGACTGAATAGATAGGCTTAAAAAGCAAACAATTATTTCCTGGTACATGACTGGATAAAAGGCTTAAGAAGTGTATACTTATTTGCTGGTACATGACTGAATAGATAGGCTTAAAAAGCAAACAATTATTTCCTGGTACATGACTGGATAAAAGGCTTAAGAAGTGTATACTTATTTGCTGGTACATGACTGGATAAAAAGGCTTAAAAAGTGCGAACTACCCAGGCTCATTAATGTGAATAATCTCGTGCA
>NW_013672269.1:27872-29872 GCF_000517525.1 Limulus polyphemus
CATAGTTTAGTAAATGGTAGTTTTGTGTCGCATTACCGAAATTTCGATATTTACAAACCAGGTATTTACTTATAAACATTGTATATTTGTAACCTAATTTTCCGTTCGTTACACTTAAGAAATCAAATTCGTTAAATTCCATTAGTTGCGTGTATATAACTTTCACGACACGTTTTGTTGAAAATGGTTATTCAGCACATAGACAGGTGTTATTTCTTTTCACGACAAGTTTTGTTGAAAATGATTATTCAGCACATAGACAGGTGTTATTTCCTTTCTTTTTTTTTTTAGGTCAACAATTTCTAGCAACTGAAAGTTTGATCCAACACAGTATTTGATTTAAGCGTTAGAAATAAATACTTTTCCCTTCTTCTGCAGTGGAACAGGTTTCACAGATCAGGGAAATGAAGTTGAAAACATAAACTGCCCTCAGCGCTTGGTTAACACGTCTCTTTGTTATCTAGTCTTTTTTTATCGTCTAAACTCTTCTGCACTATCCTTGACCTTGTAGCTCTGTATTTCCGTTATGTTTGGAGCTGTGGTAGCACACGTGCATCGTAAGCCTACAACTTGTCACATGAAGGGGGGGAGAAATTACCTCAGGTTGTGCAGTAAAACCTATCGTCTATTCTCCGAACTAGAAATTTTCAAACTGGCGAGATAATTATAAAGTTTAGATGAAACTATGATGAGCTACAGATTACGTCAGTGAGACTGTAATAACCGTGTAGCGTTAACAAGGTCCCCTGGTAGAGGAGTGGTAAAACATGAAGATTTATAATGCCAGAATTCAGGGTTCGATCGCCGCAGCAGATACAGCGCAGATAGCCCTGCGGCTCATCAGTAAGCTTGAGAGCTTATAACATTAGAATTCGTGGCTCAATCTTCGCAGTGGATACCTCCTGGTATTAAAAACAAACATTAACAAGACAGTTAAGGTAATTAGTGTTCAGTCTAGAACAATGTTTGTACATACAACATGCACAAACAACGGAACAAATATTCGTATAAAAAGCAAGGCGTGGCCCAATGATTAGTATACCGGTTTGTAGATCTGAAGGTTCCTGATTCGCACCCCGTTAGCTTCAAAAGATTTAGTGGTCGTATGCCAAATCCAACTATTCCTGATAACAAGAGTTGACGGTAGGTGGTGTTGCCTATCTGCCTTTCTTGTAGTTTATTGTTTAAAAACTAGGGACCGCTAGTGCAGTTAGCCCTCGAGTAACTTTACGTGAAATTCACACACATAAAAAAATTGGTATAAAAACACAGTGCGTAGCCTAAAATAAAAACGTTTCCAATTAATATTATTCAATACCAATTTTCGTAAAAATATATAATTATAATATTTTCACTGCTCCAAAAAACAAATTCTTTTACAGTATGTTTCTTTTGATTTTTTTACAAATTGTTGTTGCTTGTTATTAAACACAAAGGGCTATCCGGGCTCTGCCCACGATGGGTATCGAAACACGGTTTCTAGCAGTATAAGGCCGCAGACATACCGCTGTGCCACAGGGGAGCATTTTTTTTTTATAAACACAATTAATTAAAATGGTATTGCTATTAACAACTGTGAAAATTAAACCGATTATAATAAATCAGAACAGCCTAATAATACTTAAATTTTAAATCATTAATAATCGAAATATTATTACATGTTTTAGGTTTGATTTATGTATTCATGTTATAAAAACTTGCATTGTTTTCCCTCCAAGACCTTTTATAAATAATATGTAACCAAAATCAGTTTCACTGTGACGTAACAATACTCAAACTCTTAAGCAAATAATAATTGAAATATTGTTATTTTGTACTTCGGTCGGGTTTACGTTCAAACAGCAACTGTAACGACGAGCATTGGTCCTTTTAAATTCTGTATATTCACCGCTGAATTGACCACTCTGTGCTGCTTCAACTGACGTCACTAACTTTATTTTAAACGTCTTTTTTCATTCTTCTAAAGCCAATAGTCTGGCATGGCCAGGTGGTTATGGAGC
>NW_013672269.1:30725-33909 GCF_000517525.1 Limulus polyphemus
TTTTTTAGTATATAAGCCCGGCAAATAAAGCCAGCGATAGATAGATCGAAAGAGAAAGATAATTGAGTCAAGTGAACAGTAGGCACCGTAAGTAAAGTGTGTGAATGAATCACTGTGATTTATAGCGTGTGTTTTAAAGGTTGTTAAGTTTAAAGTGACTGTGCAAATTCTGTGTATTACAAGACGTTGTATCGAGAAAGAATGAACTAGGTGTAGTCACGAAAGGACTTGTATCGCTGAAGTTTCTTGGAAAGAATTTATACCGGAAATTAACAAACAAGCAGATACGCAACAATATATATATATATATATATTGTTACGACAGCGGAGGTCACGTGACGCTAGTAACACGTCATGCGCTTCTCGAACGTTCACGTCCCTTCCTGAAATCTCGAGAGCCTACTAGATATGCGGTAGTCTTGTATATATAAACCGGTAAGAACTGACGGCAACAATGTAATGTGTAATTGAACTGCGGACAGAGACGTATTGTTGAGTCGAGCACGTGAGACGTTCGTTGTGAATTATAGCGTTTGTTATAGCGCGACTGTGGAAATTAAGTGTATTGCAAAGTTGTATTCAGAGAGAATAAACCAGTTTTATTTAAGAAAGGACTTGTATCGCTAAAGTTTCTTCGGAAAGAATTTTTACGGAAAATTAACTAACGAACGGAGACGTTACAATATATATATCGCAATACTGTTATCGGTCCAGGTTGTCAACTTAGTGTCATAATGGATAATGTCTGTGGTAATATCACCCAAATGCATTCGGGATATCCCATCTATCAGAAAATATCCAAACGCCGATGTCAATCTAGTCAACCGTCATAAAAGAAACGTTAAAAAAATCAATCAAATAAGGGTACGAAGCTGAGTGCTTACACCCACAACGTCTCAGTTTCTACTGCTTTTCACTGTCTATAGCCAGTTGTTGGAAGTCAGTTACCTTTAAATTTATTAGAGCAGAAATGAATTGAAATGAAGCCACCCTAATATTTCTACTAATTAAACTCCCAACCTCCACACTTACAAAAATATATTAAATAGAACTATAAAATATTATATAGAACTGTAAGATATTAAATAGAACTATAAATATTGAATAGAACTATAAATATTTAATAGAACTAAATATAACTATAAGATATTGAATAGAACTAAACAGAACTATAAATATTGAATAAAACTAAATAGAACTATAAATATTGAATAGAACTATAAGATATTGAATAGAACTAAATAGAACTATAAATATTGAATAGAACTATAAAATATTGAATAGAACTATAAATATTGAATAGAACTAAATTGAACTATAAGATATTGAATAGAACTAAATAGAACTATAAATATTGAATAGAACTATAAAATATTGAATAGAACTATAAATATTGAATAGAACTAAATTAGAACTATAAAGTATCGAATAGAACTAAATAGAACTATAAAATATTGAATAGAACTAAGTAGAACTATAAAATATTGAATAGAGCTAAATAGAACTATAAAATATTGAATAGAACTAAATAGAACTATAAAATATTGAATAGAATTAATAGAACTATAAAATATTGAATAGAACTAAGTAGAACTATAAAATATTGAATAGAACTAAGTAGAACTATAAAATATTGAATAGAGCTAAATAGAACTATAAAATATTGAATAGAACTAAATAGAACTATAAGATATTGAATAGAACTAAATATAACTATAAATATTGAATAAAACTAAATAGAACTATAAATATTGAATAGAACTATAAGATATTGAATAGAACTAAATAGAACTATAAGATATTGAATAGAACTATAAAATATTGAATAGAACTATAAATATTGAATAGAACTATAATGAGTAGGATGAGCTACTTATGACTTAGCTGACTGAGAGGAGGTATTTAAAATGTAATTATTTGGAATGGAATTTCGCTCTTGATTGAGTGCAATGAGCACACAGGCAATTTTTACGCAAGGTTTTTTTTTATCTACCTCCCCCCTCCTCTTTAATTTATTAGATCATTGTGAGATAGGTTAGAATATAATGAACTAAAATCCTGGTTTTGCTGTCAGGAATAGGATGTAAATTCTCCTGGGATGTAAAAGTGGGGAGTTAAATTAACGCAGCAGGTGGCGTTGAGAGTTAGATTATCCTGGAAAAACACCCGGGGTGGTTCTGCTCTGGTAAATACAACAGGAGCTTTATTTTAGAGTAAAAGTTACAGGGCAACTTAAATGCCACGGCCATGATAACTCGCTGAGTGTGGTCTTTCTCCACGGGGTCATTAGCTCAAGAGCTATAAAAATTACTGTTTTACGGAACCTTCTGCTCTGGTCCACTGAGTCGACGATGTTGGAAACAATGTAACTTAGTTACGGTTTATAAAATAAGATTTAAAAGTAACATTTCAAGTCTGTCTTTTTTGAGAGAAGCGAAATTCGTGTGACTACGTCCAAGTTGTCTAATTCTGATGGACTCAATATGCCTACTAAGTTGTAAGTTAGTAAAGTGTTTTTGTTGGAACGAGTTTACCAAACAAGAGGTAGCGTTTCAGAAATAAACAAACGCAGAAAAATCTACGCTTTCCATGATCACTGTCCTCCAGTAGAACAACTGTAAGTTTACGAACTTACAACGCTAAAATCCTGGGTTGGATTCCTCGCGGTGGACACAAGAGATAGCCCGATGTGTCTTTGCTCTAAAATAATCAAATCATGATCAGCAAGAAACCGGAGTTACAGTCAACAGGGTCGATATAACCTAAAATTACAACAAATAATGTATTTTTTATGTTGGTGTTGTTCACTAAATAACTGACTCTGAATATCCATTGAATTCATTTGATTTAGGTTTATTTCTGACACGAACGTCTAGGATGTTAAACATTGAAAATCCTGAGGGTAGCTGAACGTCACACCATAATGAACACCACTAGTATACACTCCTGTGGATTACATTAATGGCACGGAACTTAACGCATTGCATGGCAAACTTCACCGTGAACTCATGTTTATTAAAAAAATATTATATGTGTTCATTCCGTAGAAAGAAGTCGGACTTGGGAGTTTAAAACAGTTTTGATAATTTTGAATCGACCAATCGACTAGAAACACATTACGCAACAATATGGTGACGTAAAACGGACTCAAACCCCTTAGATGTTTTCAAATTCGATGACGAGG
>NW_013672269.1:34730-37282 GCF_000517525.1 Limulus polyphemus
GAAACACATTACGCAACAATATGGTGACGTAAAACGGACTCAAACCCCTTAGATGTTTTCAAATTCGATGACGAGGAACCCATTTTGAGACTAATAATGGCTGGAGACGGCTTGAATGGGTAATGAAGAAAAACTTTAATATAAGTTTAACATAACAGCAAGTGTACAAGTTTGAAACTAGTACCATTAGTATTAACAGCAAGGGGTACCTATTTGATAATTCCATGAACTTTAGTAATTATAGCTGTTAATTTCATTGTCTATTAAGTTAAGATTTTTTTTATCAGTTTATTACACAGAATTATATTCATAAGTTATTTTACAGTTACGATTAGAAAAAGTTGGCTACCGATCAGAAATTATTCGTTATACCTGCTGCCCTCTATTGGCGCTCTTTTGAAGTACGTACTGCTAAATATCTATTGTCGTGATACAAATTTGAAAATAATAATGCGTCAGTTACTAATTTTTTGCTCTTTTTTTTATGCGTAAAATATTTTTTTCTACGTAATTGTCTTCAAATTGTGTGATTTCATATTTTAGATACAGCGTATTTGTAGTGTATGTTTATTTCCACATTGGGCACGCACCAGTATGTGTAATATGATGTGTGCAATCTTCCACTGAGCATGAACCAAACCATTTGATGACGTATTGTTTGTTTGTTTGTTTTGTAATTAAGCACAAAGCTACACAATGGGCTATCTGTGCTCTGCCCACCACGGGTATCGAAACCCCGGTTTCTAGCGTTGTAAGTCCACAGACATATCGCTGTGCCACTGGGGGGCTTGATGACGTAAATTTGGCAACTTTAACTACTCATAGAAATTCCCACCACATGCACTATTGGCCTCGGACTATGAAATAATCGCGGAAAAAAGCTAACTGGGAAATAACACATTACACAATTTCTTTGAATTTAGGTTTCACGTTTACTCTCCGGGTGATAAATGATATTACAAACACCATTAGGTTTCACGTTTACTCTCCGGGTGATAAATGATATTACAAACACCATTAGGTTTCACGTTTACTCTCCGGGTGATAAATGATATTACAAACACCATTAGGTTTCACGTTTACTCTCCGGGTGATAAATGATATTACAAACACCATTAGGTTTCACGTTTACTCTCCGTGTGATATTACAAACACCATTAGGTTTCACGTTTACTCTCCGGGTGATAAATGATATTACAAACACCATTAGGTTTCACGTTTACTCTCCGTGTGATATTACAAACACCAAGAACTATATTTATCTGGTTGCACAATGAACTTTTTTAATGGTGAAAGTTTTTTGTTGTTGTTTTTTAGCTGAAGATTCAATAAAGGTATTTCAACTTGCTGAATTGTTACTTCATAATTGTTTGTCATGCAGCTCTTAGTTGTTTTCTTAAATATTTAAATTAAACCATTTTCATTGAACGTTTCTAGTTTGTGTCGTAGCATTGAATAATGATCCATTTAAAATATTTTGTGTTATTATTATTATCGGTATTCAATTTTGTTTACATTTAGTATGGTATTTTTTTTTTTTGAATTTCGCGCAAAGCTACACGAGAGCTTTCTGCGCTAGCCGTCCCTAATTTAGTAGTGTAAGACTAGAGGGAAGGCAGCTAGTTATCACCACCCACCGCCAACTCTTGGGCTACTCTTTTACCAACGAATAGTGGGATTGGCCGTAACATTATAACGCCCCCAAGGCTGAAAAGGTGAATATGTTTGGTGGGACGGGGATTCGAACCCGCAACCCTCAGATTGCGAGTTAAGCGCCCCCTAACCATACGACCATGCCAGGCAAAGGAGTAAGATATGATACACAAGTTACGAAACTTATTTCACGAGTCTAAATCGTTCATTTATGAAAAACTACGTTGACGCTAATAAAAATCATACACATGTGTATATACTATGTGTAAATATATATATATATATGATTAGATAACAGAATACATTTGTATAACACAGAGTGATTTTGTTTTCCTGTAATTTTTTGGAATACGCTGTTAAATAGCATCACAAATCGTTTTTATTTATTTGTCTAGATCCTAAGCCTAAAAGCATTCTCGAGTGCAACGTAATGTTGGGTTTCACCTTACAACTTCAAAAATGGCTGTCTGACAGGGAAAATTATAGGTGGCTCTATCTCTGGAATTGTTAAGAAATCTGATCTAATTTCCCAGAAGGGGTAGTCATAGTTTAAGAGCAGTATTTCCCAAACTCCCTCCTCCTTCCCCAAGGCACACCTGAAGCTACTAGAAAAAAAAAAGTGCCACACTAATTGCAGTACTCGTACCCATGTGAGAATAAAGACACAAGCATATAGACAAAACAGGCAATGGTAAACAATATAGCGTGCGAGTGTATTATCAGTGGGTTATCACATTAGGGTAAACAGGCAATGGTAAACAATATAGCGTGCGAGTGTATTATCAGTGGGTTATCACATTAGGGTAAACAGGCAATGGTAAACAATATAGCGTGCGAGTGTATTATCAGTGGGTTATCACATTAGGGTAAACAGGCAATGGTAAACAATATAGCGTGCG
>NW_013672269.1:37986-43755 GCF_000517525.1 Limulus polyphemus
TTTCTGAAGGTATGTCTTTCTGACAGTCAGTCAATTTGCCGAAGGTATGTCTTTTTGACAGTCAGTCAATTTTCTGAAGGTATGTCTTTCTGACAGTCAGTCAATTTGCCGAAGGTATGTCTTTTTGACAGTCAGTCAATTTGCTGAAGGTATGTCTTTCTGACAGTCAGTCAGTTTTCTTGTCATGTCCCTTTCGAAAGGGTCCAAATTTTAGATATGGAAACACAGCGTATTCCAAATTTATTCCCTTGAAACAAATTACGACAGGTAATAACTGGAGGGGCACTTAGTAGAGCGCAGATCACCACCAGGCAGTGTTGATCATATTCGGCCGTCAAAAAAAATAATCAAAAAACGTGTCTGTATGTCCGTTGTTATCAACGGACACGGACTATTTTTGGCAAGACAATGAGGAATAATATTCTACATATATCCACCAAGTTTCGTTAAAATCCGATCATTTTTGACTGAGTTATAGAGTAAAAATAGTGTGAAAACTAAACACTTCTAAACTGGGTCATAGTTCAAACGTACACCAACTTTAGTCCAAATCCATTCAGCCATTTTCGAGAAATCCTACTGACAAACACACACACATACACACAGGGATGAAAATATAACCTCCGTCACCTTCGGTGGGGGAAGTAACTATACAAGTAGGGACTACTCCTAATCTCTTCCCTCGGAAACACATTTTTTGTTATTTATTTTTAATTCCTGTAAACTCCCAGTGGAGCATAGGGCCGCAACAACACCTCGCCAACGGAAGAGGTTGTTGCAGTTACTTGTAGCAGGTTGATTTATACGGGGTGGAGTTGCTAGCCCCGCGCCCAACCGTCCCACTTACTCATCCTGGACTTGGTACCAGTCAAAGGCGGAGGTTGGCATGGTTGGTGTGACGGGGATTCGAACCCGCAACCCTCAGATTGCGAGTTAAGCGCCCCTTAACCACCTGGCCATGCCGGGCCTCGGAAACACATTAAGACGGACATATTTCCTTCTGAACTCAGTCTGCTGGTTGAATATTAAGTTAGAGACTGAGTTGTTTCTGGTTTAGAATAGAAAATATATGACGGTTTGTGGATTAAAAATTATTACTTCCGAAAATCTACCTGATCTGAGTTTCTTCAAAAATTTCCATTTCTGTCATATCTATTTACGGCCTGGAGTTGCTTCATTCGGTGAAATTTAATTTTGACGGAGTTTCACGTGTTATTGTTTACAATATAGGTACTATTCAGAAAGACATGTAACCGTTTCTGAGAATACAACACCCAGTCTGCTAACGTTACTGAAATATCACAAGCACTGAGGCTTACATTTTCTCAGTATCACTAACCCTCGTGTTAGACAAATGGAAACCTCGCTAAAAAAAATGTTTTATATTCATTTAATTATTTATCCCGTTTTTAATCGACGTGTACAAGGAATAGCATCATTAAAAATATATTCAAATTTACATTTATGATTCTTTATGACAAGTTGCCAAGCAACCGAAATATATGTAAACACGCATGCTCCATGCATGTGCAGAACTTAACAATGAAGCTAGGCCTAATGGCAACACAGTTACAGAAAAAATTATGCAAATACATACCGGAAAAATCTGGTAAATACGCCATGTTTGTTTGTTTCAGTATTTTTTTTCGCGCAAACTTACACAAAAGGCTATCTATGCTAGCCGTCCCTTAATTTAGAACTGATAGACTGGAGGGAAAACAGCTAATCAACAACAGCCACCGCCAACTCTTGGGCTACTCCAATCGAATTGGAAAATCCCTCGTATGTCCACGGTTCCAAACAACGGACCACGATTTTGGTGCAACGGGACACGAACCGTGGACCATCGAAATCACAGACCCTTTGGAAAGATGAAACGTATTTGACACACTAAACTAATCTCGTGTTTTGTGAAGAATTGTTAAATCAACATAAAATAGAATTCAAATCAAAATGATTAAAAGAAAGCAAGCTTTATTAGTAATTAGGAACATATTTTAAACAATGAGCAAACAACAACAACAACAAAGAATTAAATAACTTTGAAATGAAGCACTTAGTATTACTTAACATATACTAACAGATGTAAAAAGTACTTTATCACGGTCGTGACCTGTTTTTTATTTCCTTTTATTTAGTCTTAAACTCGTTCGTTAAGTAAAAAATTGGTTAAGCCTAAAACGATGACGTTTACGTAAAGAATGAAGATATAAAGTAAAATACCACGAACAACAACAACAAAATATAAGCACAAACCAAAAGTTGAAGGATGCCGCATCACCCATTAGATAAAATATATGAAGTTACCCTTACTTACCCCACAATTTCCCCAAAACATATTTTTTCCCTTTTAATAGAAATAACATCATTCGAAATAATTTAGGTTTAGTCAAACAAGGGCCTTTGTGTACGTCGCGGGGGGTAATTAATTTCCGTTTTGCGCGTCTTCAGAGATGAACAACAATCTGTTTTTCCGTGTTCATTTGTTTTCTCAGACACTGATGAGTTCCGTTTCGCAATGAAGATAAAATAAACATTTAATGCGAGAGAGAAGAAAAGGGTAGTGGCGATGGTAGCTCCACCTAGAAGCCATGTAAAATGTACAGAAAGCGCGGCTGTTTCGGTTTTGGAATCTTCTAATTTCTCTGTAAATAATAAACAAAAACGTTACAAATATTAACTACAGAAGAAAAAAAATACAAGACTCAATTTTTTTATAGTTTCGAGTGAATCATACCATGAATCCTGATAAAGACAGATCAAATTTACAATGTTGTATAAAAATAGATAAAATTTACATTGTTGTATAAAAACAGATAAAATTTACATTGTTGTGTTTTTATACAACAATGGATACTTGATCTGTTTTTATACAACAATGTAAATCTATCTGTTTTTATACAACAATGGATACTTGATCTGTTTTTATACAACAATGTAAATCTATCTGTTTTTATACAACAATGGATACTTGATCTGTTTTTATACAACAATGTAAATGTATCTGTTTTTATACAACAATGTAAATTTGATCTGTTTTATACAACAATGTAAATGTATCTGTTTTTATACAACAATGGAAATTTTATCTGTTTTTATACAACAATGTAAATTTTATCTCTTTTCATACAACAATGTAAATGTATCTGTTTTTATACAACAATGTAAATTTGATCTGTTTTTATACAACAATGTATATGTAACTGTTTTTATAGATAGATTTACATTGTTGTTAAGTTTCAAATTTGGTTTGACCTGTTTCATTTCTTGATTGATATATTTATAACAGAGTTAAAATTTGTCTTTTTTTACATAAAATAATACACGTGCTAGACTATTTTTCTGTATAAATTTGAATAAAAAAACAGGTAAATAGACTGTTTTTTTTTTCTGTTCATTGGATGGTAGAAGTAAATAAAAGATGGCGCCACAATCGCTAAGATAAGTAGGAGTTGGCGATTGATTAATTGCACAATAATATTGCCAGCTGGTATTATATTCATTTAGGATCCACACAAAAGTGGAGTCAAATAAATATTAATCTAAATGCGGAGAAAACCCCCCAAACGTCCCTGTTTGACTACATCCACCGTAAGTGGCTAGTTTTTGGAAAGAATAGAACTAATTGTTATTAACAGAGAGGATATGATTAAATATATTTTCAAGGTATACTAAAACGTCTCCTATAATGATCGCATATGTATGACTAGATTAATTCATACTAGGCCTATTACAGTAAATGGTTATGTACGCGTAATTCCAGTAGTGTAATATACAGAGGGTTGAGTACGTTATACTAAAACAATCTGGAATAAGAAAATCATTGTTTGTTTGAAGTTAAGCACAAAGCTACACAATGGGCTATCTGTGCTCTGCCCACCACGGGTATCGAAACCAGGTTTCTAGCATTGTATGTCTGCAGACACACTGCAGTGCCACTGGGGGGGGGGGGCATAAGAAAATCAACAAGTTACATGAAAACGACAGTTAATATAAAGTCGTGGCGAAACCGATGTATCAGAACTACATTTTGACATTATTTGGAGTATGTAGGTAGTGTAATGTCCCCACGATTGATCGTTTTTGGGAAGGAAATATAACAGCCCTTTTTCAACGCAAACTATTCATACACTTAGATCATTTATGCATCAAGAAGTTAAAAGACTTATACGTAATGGTAATAGAAAACAATGAAATGTGGATCATCTTGAGGACCCAGGACCATCTATAAAAAGATCTACAAAAACTCGTACCGGTTGTGAAAAGCAAAGTGTGGCGTTTTGCAACAGGTGAGAATACACGAACACAAAGGTCAGGGGCAAAACCCGTGTACGTGCTCAAACAACAGCAGCAACGCAATCAACAAGAATCTAGGCCTGGAAAAGTGACATATCGGTTCAAGGGGTACTTATGTCATTCTGTATGATGACATACCTGTCCGGACTGGGTATAACCTAATGTCTACGGCGATCGACTCGTAATCTGCAGGTGGCGAGTTCGAATCCCCGTCACATTAAACATGCTCGCCCTTTCAGCCATGGGGGCGTTATTATGTGACGGTCAATCCCACTATTCTTGGGTAAAAGAGTAGCCCAAGAGTTGGCGGTGAATGGTGATGACTAGCTGCCTTCCCTCTAGTCTTACACTGCTAAATTAGGGACGGCTAGTGCAGATAGCCCTCGTGTAGCTTTGCGCGAAATTCAAAAACAAACAAACAAACAATCATAAAAAAGAAATACCCTATTAGTTCAATTGTATAAAATCCAGTAAACCTAAAATCGGGGTATTTTCAATATTATATACCCTAATCTACGAAACACTTATATATATAGACTGTACTATAACAAAATAATAAAACTTTATTAATTTAAAAAAACAAATATTGCACTTTTCGTCCATTATGGGACTGAATATTTAGTGGATTGCTGAAAATCAGTAAGGACAGTTTTTTTTTCAATTCTAAAGTGAAATTTAAACAATAATACAAACAATCTATATATATATATATTAATATTAATTAATATAAATATTAATTTGGGTTATTAACGTTTAAATTCGGCTAACTTTACCTATCGAAGTAGTCTTAGCATGAACGGTGCGACTGGTGACATCATCTAAAACTGTGACGTCACGGGAAACAGACATAACTTGGTATCGTGAATTGTCAGTAATGTCTCTTTTCTTCCTGCCGTAGGACATTCCCATAAACTCACCACAGTCAGCCTGAAAAATCAAATCAAATAAAATCTATGTTTGAAAAAGAAAAAATGAAATAAACAGGATTACAGTGGAAGATTAGCTCAAAGATATTCGCAATTCTGAAATGGCGGAGTAATACATCACGCTACCCGTTCCTCGTGACAGTTTTGAAATGTATCCTATTGCCTTGCAATACAATGAAGTATTTTATATTTGTGAGACTACGTTTTGCAGGTATGGCCGGTGGGTTTGGTTTGTTTTGAATTTGGTCGCCCTTTCAGCCGTGGGGACGTTATAATGTAACAGTCAATCCCACTACTCGTTGGTAAAAGAGTTGGCGTTGGGTGGTGATGACTAGCTGCCTTCCCTCTAGTATTTCGCTGCTAAATTAGGGACGGCTAGCGCAGATAGCCCTCGTGTAGCTTTGCGCGAAATTCAAAACAAACCAAATCAATCTTTTTTGTTTTCTATTTTCTAACTTTCTCTCCAACTGCATCGGGCCCGGCATGGCCAGGTGGTTAGGGCCCCGGCATGGCCTGGTGGGTAGAACCCCCGGCATGGCCTGGTGGG
>NW_013672269.1:44689-46801 GCF_000517525.1 Limulus polyphemus
CAAACTGGATTGTGTCTGTTTCTAACATGATTATTTTTGTTTAAGTTTTTGATTACCGTAATTATGGTTATTATTTATCATTTTGGTAAAGCACTTTACGAAGAAATGAAAGTTTCACATTTGCCATATTACACACTTTAATAAGGTTGTAGATATGTAAACAACATTTATCACGTAGCTAGCCAATCACATTCTTCGCATTCTCCATGTAAACGAACGTCACTTTTCAACTTACTTTTTACCGTGACGAACGTCTTAAATCTAAATTCTTAAGAATTTTTCAGTGTGTGTGTGTGTGTGTGTGTAAGTATTCATTTCTTATTTCAGTTTATACCTACCGACGGACAGTTGTCCTGACAGATGATGACATTGCACGAAAACGAGACACGGGATCCGTCGAGAAAACGGAAAACCCGAAACGGCACATAGAGATAGTAGTCCCCAGTTGTCCGGCTTTGGTCATCCACATATACCTTGTCCGAAATACTCAAATCGACTGGGCAGCTGATATCATGGAAAAATAATATAAATTATTAGTGACTTACTTAGAAATATTTTTTTTTAACCCTACAAAATGATTTTTTTTTTTTTGCTGTCCTATGACATTGGATAATAACTGGCGAAAGTTTCGTGACGGTTGATATCGGTATTAAAAACTTTTATTTAAGACAGAAATCAAGTAAAAACGTTTCGATCTGCTTAGGTCATCATCAGGTTGAGTCGTTTTTAACCCGACGATGACCTAAGCAGGTCGAAACGTTGTTTCTTTGTTTTGTGTTTTAAACAAAAAAGTTTTTAATACTCGTGAGTGCCTACATTTGGCACGATATGTTTATGTTGTTAACCTTTACGTAAAAGTACAGATAAGAATGAGTTCGTGAGCTCTGGTCATACCATGTAGATTAATCATGTAAACAGACAGGTAAAGATAGTCATTATTTCACCTAATTATCGCTTACATTATCCACACGTGCAGGAAACATTAAGCAATTTACGAAAATAAGTTATTATCGTCTAATAAATACATGATTAAGTTAACAAGTCTCGAGAGAGGAGGGAAAAAAAGATATGAAGAAAATATTCTCGTCGTTCTAAACGAAACTTTTATCGTATCACAAGCACGGCTGAACAGACCCTGATCGTCACCCGGAGAGCTAGTGGAAATAAATCTTATGGCGTCTGCAGCTCTTGTAGTTTTGGTGCCCTGGTTTGATATCGCCTCCAGAGGCTCAATAGGCTTAATAACTGAGGTATTTAAGTAACGCGCTTTACGTGTTTAAACATGGTATACTTTTCCCGATAAAGACTAGCGCTCGAGGAGTTTGGGTATAGTTAGTTGGCTATCACCATGTCAATATGCAGGGGTGTATATAATCTCTTTCTGGAAGACTGCCACGCTTCCATGATCAAATTTCACCACGTGACTCGTAACTCTGAGATCCACATAAATATAGTTCATGTAAACAGATGATCGTAAGCCTAAACATTGCCGATAATTCAATATATTGTCACCTTACAAATACGACAAAAAAAACTGTTATGTATATATAATAAACGGCTACCTCGTGAAGCCTACTTTTATGTGTTATTTTTAATTAACAGTTTATTTAAATGAGCGTACTCTCAGTCCCCTGGGTTTGTTTGTTTTGAATTTCGCATAAAGCTACACGAGGGCAATCTACACTAGCCGTCCCTAATTTAGCAGTGATAGACTAGAGGGAAGGTAGCTAGTCAACACCACCCACTGCCAACTCTTGAGCTTGTCTTTTACCAACGAGTAGTGGGATTGACCGGCATATTATAATGACCCCACGGCTGAAAGGGTGAGCATGTTCGGTGACGGGGATTCGAACCCGCGACCATCTGATTGTGAATTGGCCCTAACCACCAGACCATCTCAGTTCCCTTTCTGTGTGTGTGTGGAGGGGGGGGGGGGCTGTGTTTTATAAAATCAAGTTACCACTAAAATTGAATGATAATATTGCAATGACGAAAACCGTGAAATATGTTGATGTTGTTTTGTAAAATTTCAAAATTAGTGATTTAAATTATTTTAGGAAGGTCGAAATCTTATTTACAGGATCTGTTTTGTTCCGAATCCAGGAAACAGAC
>NW_013672269.1:46917-48927 GCF_000517525.1 Limulus polyphemus
ATCCAGGAAACAGACCAGATGCTGTTTCGAAACTCATGATGAGTTCTCAGACCCAACAGTTAGGAAACGGTAACCTTGTTGGATTTGTAACATCTGGAATTATAAGAATTGATGAGTTAAAGTAAAGAAGAATGTATAACAATAGGTCTGCTACACAATACCTGCTACATCCTGTGTTGATGAGGCCTTTCGTCTAATACCAGACAAGGCTCTTCAGGGCAGCTGGGATACGATAGACATAGCAGTGGTTGAGACGCTATTTATATCATCAATTACTTCAAGATCAACTGTTTCGGTGTGAACTTACTTCAAGACCAACTGTTTCAGTGTGAACTTACTTCAAGATCAACTGTTTCGGTGTGAACTTACTTCAAGACCAACTGTTTCGGTGTGAACTTATTAAATAGATGAACCGTTTCGGTGTAAACTTACTTCAAGATCAACTGTTTTGGTGTGAGCTTACTTCAAGACCAACTGTTTCGGTGTGAACTTATTAAATAGATGGACCGTTTCGGTGTGAACTTATTAAATAGATGAACCGTTTCAGTGTGAACTTACTTCAAGATCAACTGTTTCGGTGTGAACTTACTTCAAGACCAACTGTTTCGGTGTGAACTTATTAAATAGATGAACCGTTTCGGTGTAAACTTACTTCAAGACCAACTGTTTTGGTGTGAGCTTACTTCAAGACCAACTGTTTCGGTGTGAACTTATTAAATAGATGAACTGTAATTTATATTTTGAAACCTTGGTTACTTACTTATTGCAGCAATCATGCGTTTTCTTAAGTATTTTAGAATACGTGACGTGTTCCTCTACTTACTAATGTCCTCTACTTACTAATGTCCTCTACTTACTAATGTCCGGAATTATCTGCCATTATAATATGGGCACGCGATTTCCTGTATTCTCGCTGGTATAACACTTATGAGTAATTGTTATGGTGTATACGTCTTTTCTAAACTAGCGAAGCATTGTTCTAATTAATTATATTTGTGACAAGATATTACTACTAAGCCTATTATATTTTTAACATCACATTCTTTATTCAGCTACAGCCGGCCTGATGAGCTCTGGTTGATCGAAACGAGTCGTCAACAGTAGATGTGTCAAATATAGTGTGGTTGGAATAATATTATTATACATTCTTCTAATTCTTGAAAATCCCTAAAGGACTAGATGAAGAAATTATACTAAGCCTAATAATAATAATGTCTTGTGACAACTATAAATATTTTTCAATAACGTTTACAGTCACTTACCAACCAATATCAGTGTGTGTTTTGTTCATACACAGTGACATCTTTATGGGTTTTTGCCACACGTTTAGGCCCGGCATGGCCAGGTAGTTAGGGCGCTTGACTCGCAATCTGAGGGTCGAGGGTTCGAATCCCCGTCCCACCAAACATGCTCATCCTTTCAGCCGTGGGTGCGTTACAATGTGACGGTCGATCCCACTATTCGTTGGTAAAAGAGTTGGCGGTGAGTGGTGATAACTAGCTGCCTTCCCTCTAGTCTTTCACTGCTAAATTAGGGACGACTGGCACAGATAGCCCTCGTACGGCTTTGCGCGAAATTCATAACAAAACAAAACCAAACCAAACCCGCACGTTTACAGAATTAAAGTTACAGGAAGTGACGTCACGCACACACGACTAGTAGAACAGGAAGTGACGTTAAAATCTATTGAATGGCATCAGGAGGTGATCTGCAAACAATCGATTACAAAAATCTATGTATCTTAATACACTTGTTATTAGAACAGCATGCTTTAGAACTTAGAATTCTGAAATGGTAGACAAGAGGGAAGACAGCTAGTCAACAACACCCCTTCCAATTCTTGTCTGACCAAATAGTGGGATTTGACGTCATTCTTATAGAACACCCAAGGCCACAAAGTTCGAAGCGCGTTCTTGCGGTAATGGTACACGAAAAACAGGCCACATCAGGCCCACTAGATGGAAGTAAAATACGATTTATAGCTAATGTTATCAGAACAGCTTTACCTTC
>NW_013672269.1:49285-50913 GCF_000517525.1 Limulus polyphemus
GTAATTCCTTGGGGGCCCAAAGTTGTTTTTTTTTCTGTAGTTAAGCACAAAGCTACAGAATGGGCTATCTGTGGTCTGTCCACCACGGGTATTGAAACCCGGTTTCTAGCGTTATGAGTCCGCAGACGTACCACAGTGCGGCTGGAGGGCAGACCCTGTAGGATGCATAACAGGTTTGATGACATTCGACTTAGCGGTACGCCAGTCACTAGTGGGTACAACGCACGGGAAAAACATGGGCTCCTGGGTTGATATGGGAAATGGGACCTTCTCGTGGGATCCTCACGATACATACCAGGTTTCTTGACAATCGGTCCAGCAGTTCGCCAATTACACTACGCACACACAGACATTCACCAGATAATGGTTTAAAGTATGTGATTAAGAGAGGATGCTTTGTGTGTGTGTGTTTGGTCTTAATTACACTAACGTGTGTTTTATTCTGCCTTTAACATCTTAAGAAACTGTTTGGCTCGGTGTTTAATCGCTCCAGAAAATGTGCTGCCTTTTAGTAACTGGCACAGTTTACGTAAATATAACAACAACAACAACAAAAGTTTTACTTTGTAAACACAAAAACATTTGTAGAAGGATAATGTGTTGTATGACGTCATCAAATGGTTATTCGTGAGTTTAACAGAATTAAACACTACTAGGAAGCGTGTAATATACATTGTGGTGTTACAATATATGGAAGGGTGTTATTCACACATTTAGGTGTTACAATACAAGGAAGTGTATTGTTCACACATTGCAGTATTACAATATATGGAAGTGTGTTGTTCAGATATTGAGGTGTTACAATATAAGGAAGGGTATTATTCACATATTAAGGTGTTACAATATAAGGAAGGGTGTTATTAGCACATTGAGGTGTTACAATATAAGGAAGTGTATTGTTCACACATTGCAGTATTACAATATATGGAAGTGTGTTGTTCAGATATTAAGGTGTTACAATATAAGGAAGGGTGTTATTCACACGTTGAAGTGTTACAATATAAGGATGTGTATTGTTCACACATTGCAGTGTTACGTTATATAAGGAAATGTGTTATTCCCACACTAAGGTGTTACAATATCGAAAAGTGTTATTCACACATAACAAAAACAGCAAATGTCCCACTAAATATCACACACACACATTCACCTTTTCAATATTCCCCGATGGGCCATCGGTAAGTTTATGATCTTACAACACAAAAATCCGTGGTTCTATTCCCCGCGGTAGAGAAAAGTGCAGATAGCACATTGTGTAGCTTTATAATAAGAAAAACATCATCTTTGATGTTTCTTTTTCTTTTGTTCTCTATGTCTTATTTAATCTATATAAATATGATAGTACTGTATGTCCATGTAACTACTTCGCAGGGTGTGGATGGACCTACACCAAAATTTGATATGGGGGTTCATTAGGTACATGTGTTTTCCGCTTTTTATGGGCGTTTTTTACAATTACATATATGGGAAGCAACTTTTCATGTCCTAAGATAACCTTTCATTGATCATGAATTTACATAACTTTGGTCCAGGGGACCTGTACCCCCAGCTAGTAGGGAATATCTTATTTAATTAAATGTTAGGTTCTGTTCGACAAATTAGGGAAAATGAAACATTTTTCTATACAA
>NW_013672269.1:51441-54547 GCF_000517525.1 Limulus polyphemus
ACAGATAGCCCATTGTGTAGCTCTGTGCTTAACTTCAAACAAACAAACACTTCGAAGGAAAATCTTGAAACTGTAACGTATTCACTACGATTAGCGTTCGCACGGCAGAAACAACATTCTCCTTCTAGTAATGCTCAAGAGAGGGCGTTAGCTTCGGAGATACATATTTTTATAACCACGTTTTTTTTAAAGATATATCATTGAATGATGGACCAAATAAGGTGCGCCGTCTCGTGAAGCTGATAGTTGTGTGCCTACTCCTATTGAAAAATCTGCGAATACGTAATAAGATAGGTTGGATGTAGGAGAGCAACGTCTGCCAAACTACGAAATAACCCCCCCCCCTCCCATTGAAAGTAACTTTTCTGACGTCATTTAGAGCTGCAGGATTTCGTCACATTAAACAGTCATGACGTCACAGGTATATTGCGAGGCTGCCGTAATTACAATTTATTGAGTCTAAAGCAATAGAATAATTATAATCATATAGGTAAAAATAAAACCGTGTTTATTCATGATTCGAACACTCGATTTCATGAAAATAATAAAAAAAGAGGGAACTATTTTATACAATTAAAACATAATTATAAGGGCAAGACCCTACGCATGCGTAATACGCGCAAGCTTAAAGTAACAACAAACCATTGTCACTCTATGTTAAGAGCATTTTAAAAACGTGAACACAGAATTCACTGATCAATAACTCTACACAATTTCAGAATAAAGCGGACTCAGGATGTTCCATTAGTAGTTAGGTTGCCCGGGCTCAGGATGTCTCACCAGTGGTTAGGTTGCCCGGGCTCGGGATGTTTCATTAGTGGTTAGGTTGCCCGGGCTCAGGTTGTCTCACCAGTGGTGAGGTTGCCCGGGCTCAGGATGTTTCATTAGTGGTTAGGTTGCCCGGGCTCAGGATGTCTCACCAGTAGTTAGGTTGCCCCAAAACGCGCCACGAGTATTCGGGATATGAGTACTTGTAAGAGTCGCTGTCACATCCCAATATTCGGTCATACAAGAGTAGCACAAGAGTTGCGTTGTATGCTCTTAATTAGCCGCCTTTTCTCTGGGGACGATTATGCGCAGATAGCTGTTGTGTAGCTTTGCGTAAGTGTTCTAAAACAAACAAACAAATTTCTTATTTTGTGATTTTTTTTTACAATCCATACTTAACTCATGTATATTTTAAGATCTAATAAGTATACAGATTTTAAGGGCGAATAATTTTAAGTGTTGTTTACTTAATGTATCTTCACCTAGAGGAACATGGTTTATTAATAAAGTGTATATATCTTTTTGCGATTGTCTTTTCTATTATTTTTAACATGGGCAACATCTGAAGTACAGTGAGAATGCTCGGTATTTTGACCAGTAACTTATCAGTGTAAATATTAGTATTATAGACCTGGTGATTAGGGTGCCAGACTCTCAATCTGCGGGTCGCGGGTTCGAATCCTTGTCACCTTTAGGTTTACTGTCAGGGTTAGCCATCCGAGTGCAAAAATTCTTGACCGAGCGGCCGACCCTAGAATTAGGTAGGATTAAAGAAGAAGAAGAAATATTAGTAATATCAGGCCTAATTGACTGTTAAAATTCTAAATAATCCGGCCAATCAGAAGGGAAAGATTGTTCTGAATTTGAATATCTCCAAGGGTACAGCTAATAAAACAAAAATTATAATATACTTTCGTTTCTCAGTATTTGCCTGGCTCCCAGTGGCTCAGGGGTAAGACTGTGTGCTTACAACACTAAAAATCTGATTTCGATACCCGTAATGAGCACAACAAAGACAGCCCATCGTGTAGCTTTGTGCTTATCAACCAACCAACCAATCATGCAAGTCCGTTTATCTTGCCTAACAACGCCCTAAGTTTGTTAATTATTTTTTATGGGAATTTCTTATTACTTTTCTATGTTTTATTAAATTTTGTGTTTATTTATGTAAATATGGTAAATTTTCTTTCCATTACATATACGTCTAACTATATATAGCCCACATTTACGAAGTGACGACATACCCTGAAAGCTAGCATGCTACACAATTTATAGAAAATAACGCGATTGACATTTAACATTCATTACACTTTCTCCATACTAAATGAAGGAAACCAAAGTATATTCTGTAAATTGTGAATTACATAAACATGTGACACATTGATTTGTTTAGAAACGTGTGTCAGAAGAGTGCTAAAAACATTTCTTCATATGTATGGAGGCAACTTCCATGTTAAAGCTCTGCATCAGGACCGCGTTAACGATCTTCCATGAGAGTAATACTGTAATAAGATGAGATATTGTCTTTGATAAAATCTGGACATTTCTGGGTACTCCTAACATCCCTTGTTTGTTTGTTTCTCTCTCATAATAGTTGCTGTTCCCAAGTTAGGCACAAAATAAATATATAAGGAATCAAGCCATCTCGTACTTCAAATACAGGCCTTATGTCTCAATGAAGAATGATACATGCACACTTCAGATGAGAACACAACCCATGGTTATGTTGTGTTTCTTTGTTACATTTCACGCAAAGCTACACGAGGACTATCTGCGCTAGGCGTCCCTACTTTTGAAGAGATATGTAAGAGGGAATGAAACTAATTAACAACACCCACCGCCAACTCTTGGACTAAAATACCATCAGCTACAACAAGAGAACACGCTGAACAGAATAACGTGACTTAGCTACCAGAAGATAACTCTTTGACCAAACAATGTAGGTAGTTAGGTGATTTACAAGAGAACACCCTGAACACAATAATACCACTTAGCTACCAGAAGATAACTCTGTGACCAAACAATATCACCTAACTACCTACTACAAGAGAACACCCTGAACACAATAATACCACTTAGCTACCAGAAGATAACTCTGTGACCAAACAATATCACCTAACTACCTACTACAAGAAGAGAACACCCTGAACACAATAATACCACTTAGCTACCAGAAGATAACTCTGTGACCAAACAATATCACCTAACTACCTACTACAAGAGAACAACCTGAACACAATAATACCACTTAGCTACCAGAAGATAACTCTTTGACCAAACAATATCACCTAACTACCTACTACAAGAGAACACCCTGAACACAATAATGCCACTTATC
>NW_013672270.1:0-5030 GCF_000517525.1 Limulus polyphemus
TTGTGTAGACAGTAGAAGGTTCAGTGGAGACTTTATTATGATTGTGTAGACAGTAGAAGGTTCAGTGGAGACTTTATTATGATTGTGTAGAGAGTAGAAGATTCAGTGGAGTCTTTATTGTGATTGTGTAGACAGTAGAAGGTTCAATGGAGACTTTATTATGAATGTGTAGACAGTAGAAGGTTCAATGGAGACTTTATTATGAATGTGTAGACAGTAGAAGATTCAGTGGAGTCTTTATTATGATTGCTTGGGAGTTCAGTATATCCAGACGAAAAATCCTATATATATATGTAATATATATTATATCACTAAAAAATTCACAGCGACTTGTTTTCATTATAAACAGTACATTTGTAATTTTAGAATATAATTTAAACCTAAAACTACCACCAGGAGAATGAGTTGATTTGCGACTAATACATCTCAAATTCATCTTACCCTGATCATCTGCACATGGTGGAAACTTAGTACGGTGGGAAAAACATTATGAACTCTATATATTCCCCTTTGAAGCAAAACTGACGTAAAGAGGAACACGTAAAAGAGCTCACGCAATTTCGTGTTCAGTGATTTTTATTGAGAAAGCAATTTACTCGTACCCTTTTAGTTATTGATAACCACAAATGTCTTGGCTGTTGTGTATAATAATATAACAAAATGACATAATTTGAGTATCTACACTAGATATATGCGTAAAGGAGATCACGAGCTTAAAAAACTAATTTTATTACAAGCTCCAAGTTGACATACCCAAAATATCTCTTGATACCCTGTGTTTAGGGTATGATCAAATCAAATTATATACTTCCCGGATTGATTTTAGACTCAAGCCTTTTATTTACTCAAAATTCTGTAATTATTGTTTTGAAAATAACAACCGTAAAGGAGAACACATGATTACAGCCACATGTTATTTTGGATATTTTTATATGTGAAAAAGTAATGAGACAATCAGGTAGCAACAAAATGTTAAAACATAAATGTTTGCTAATTAATCACAATAAAGGCTTGAGTCATACTTATAATTTTCGTGTTTCTGTTGTTGCTCTGAAATAATATTTTCTGTTGGCGGCATGCTACTTTTAACACCCCACCATTGTCTATTTCCTTGGTTTGCTGGAAAAACTTTGAACAAACTCAACATATAATATATGTTTGGAAAGCTCTGTTCATTGTCTATCATTTAGAAAATATTATATTTTTGTGTAAAGTATCTACTCAGAGAAAGTTGCCCCAGAACACTGGCGACATCAAATTGGACACTTAAGAAAGCCTGGCCCTTAATCTACAGGGAAGACCACCCATCAGCAGGAGTACGGTACTATCTTTGTTCAATAAAGCTTTCGTAACCCGGCTGGTCACATTTTTCCTTTTAAACACAATAATACCATCATTTCCCTTTCATAAGCCGTAGTGTTATGTTGAATTGTGTTATAAGATAATGTTTACGCTGTAACTTGTGGATATTTTCATTAAACGTTTATATTATGTGGGGAATCTGTGTCAGTCTCGTTATCTGTGGCCAAACCGTCACACCCGTCGGGAAACATCATTATATAAGATCCGTGAACCTCCTTTTATGCGGGATCGGACTTTTCTGCTTTGCCTGAAATCCTCGAGATACCACATATCTATTATTATGAATAGTTATTCTTTGTAACTGTTTATCAAGACTATTATTGGAAGTGTTTGGAGCATAGTTATAAACTCTTGAAATATCTGAATGTTGACAAAAAAGTGAGTCAGGTTTTCCTTCTCTAGGAAGAAGACATCATGTATGAAATTTACAACAACGGGCCTGTTCAAGGTAAAAAATGTCATGAAAGTACTATAATTTTCTTTGTATTTATTAATATAGAATTATTGGTGGTGTTTGTACTATTCATTCCAATTAGAAATTTTAAACTTAAGTTAGTTCTGTGGATTTCTATAAAGCACATTCAGTTCTTCAAGTGTTTTAGTTCACGAATCCTTGGGAGGTTGCCAGTTCTGTTGGTTATTTGATTTCCTACAATACATGATGGCTGATTATTTCTTTTAAAACATAGTTACGTGATAGACACCATAACACTTGGTCTTGTTCTTTCCTATAACTTATAGTGAGCATTCAAACATTTGGAAGTGTTCTTTTCTTTGATAGACACTGTGCAACAAAACACTTAGGGCTTTTAACTTACAAGTAATATACTACTATATAAAATCACCTTGATTGTGTATAATTTTTATTATCATCATCATAGATACTGAATACTTTTATTAGCGTCTTTTGTAAAACTTATACATTTCTCGCATATTGTAGATGTTTTATTATATTTGGTTAACTATAGGAAATATATACGAAGCATACTTTATAAGTGTTCATAGCTCTATTAATTTTGTAATTTCAGCATCATTTCGTGTGATGCAAGACTTCTTCAGTTATGCTGGTGGCATCTATCGCAAACTTCCTCAAGCAAATACTAAAACTTCTCGTCAAGGCTGGCACTCTGTGAGAATTATAGGGTAATTAAACGACTTTTTTTTTACTGCTTTAGCTATACATAACACCAATAGTTTATTTAATACCTTATTACAAAACTTAAGTGTTTTGAAATAGATGTGTTATTTATTATGTTTTATTACTTCACAGATCAATAATTATTTACATCTGTGAAAGGTCACATTATAACGGACATTGACGAAACGCAAAATACAGTATTCCGTAAAAATAACAACACGTTTACTTAGCACATTAATTCTAAATGTGTTTTAAGCTGATTATATTTTTATAATTGCCGTTTTATTCAACTATGCATTGTATTAAAATGTTTGATGGCATATCCTTGCTAATTTCTACTCTTACAGAAACAGGTTATGCAAATAAAATTAGTATGCAGTATTTTATGGTATTTGACAGGATATAATGCTTTTAGTGTCATCTTATCATCAGTGGAACTTTCAAGTAATTTAAGAAGTATACAAAAACAGTCATTGGAAAACTAAGGATTATTGTTGAATTCACTGCCGTTTACTCGGTCATCGCAAGGCTGTATTATATCGTTTCTGATCGTTAAACACGTCTATTAACTTATTATTTATCTTACTGTGTAGGATTTCGAAACAAAAATAATATTGTTACGACAGCGGAGGTCACGTGATGTTGCTGGCGCGTTGGCGCTGGTGACGTCCGCGATGAGTTTCTCGAATGGTCGGGGAAGTCCGAGTGTGTTGGAGATACCCTCTTCGCTAGTATATAAGCCTGGCAGAGGAAAGAAGCGGGGGGGGGGGGTATATATAAAGGAAGAGAGAGCAGTGGTTATTTTGGAGTTCCGTGTGATTTATGATTCCGTTAGTTTCGAGCTAGTGAACTGTAAAGTGCATGTTTTGCACTTGTCGAGAGCGAAGTTATCGAGATTGTGAATCGCTGTGATTTATAGCGTGTATTATAAAAGTTGTTAAGTTTAAGGTGACGAGAAATGTACTGATTGTGGAACTACTGTGTACTAAAAGTTTGTATCGAGGAAGAATAAACTGGTTTAATCAAGAAAGACTTGCATCACTGAAGATCCTCGGAAAGAATTTCTACCAGAAACAAACAAACAAGCAGATACGTAAAAATATGTTATTATATACCAACAGGTATGGTAAAACGTACTTTTAACAGGTCCTGTACACTTTTTGCACGAGAAAATTATAATTATTTTCAAACACTATTTATTGTAGAATGTTGTCAACGAGGCCTTTTGCTCACTACAAAATCTCAACGTGCTGGATAGCTTTTTAACACTCCAAGTCTTTGCATAAAATGTTCGTTTCCAGTGGTGTATAATAGTAAAACTAGTGAAAAAATATTTTTATCTTTATACTAAACCCGTCTCTATAGTAACTTACAAATGGCTGGACCTAGCATGGCCTGGTGGTTAGAACATTCGACTCACAATCTGTGGGCCGCAGGATCCGAACCCTTCATCATACATGCTCATTCTTTCTCTTGTGAGGATGTTATAAAATGACGGCCAGTCTCATTATTTGTTGGTAAAAATAGCCCAAGAATTGGCGGTGGGTGATATTGACTAGCTGTCTTTCCTTAAGTTTATCAATTCAAAATTAGTGACGGTTAGTGCAGTTACTCCTTGAGTAGCTTTGCATGAAATTCAAGAAACAAATTATTGAAATGATCTTTTTTGCGCGATAAACATAGACTGCATTACATCAATACGATACGCCTGGTATTAAGTCTTTATTTACTTATGCGAGTTGGAATGTCTTGGAATAGGTTTAACTCTGAAACCAGTGACAAATCCAAGACCAAACTGAGCCATACGTTTCTTGTTCGATAAAGTCAAAATTCGTTGGTAATACAAAAGACAATCTCCAATTACCCGTTAAAAATACTTCAGCAATATCATGATGATCCATCACAATTAATTCTACAAAATGAGTAATATTCCGCCAGCTTCAGACTTGGGTGATACTAAACCACCGTGACCCGTTAGGTCAACCACTATTCGGAGATTATGAAGAATTCAAGCTAATTTCAATATTGCACCGAAATGAAGATTTATTTTGAAATAATTTAATCAAATATTTCAATCCATTCGTGTTATTCATAATTCAAGAAAAGATATTTGATTGTTGATCGGGAGTAAAAGGAAAGGCCATTTCATTTTTCAAAAAAGTGAAGTAATAAGTTTCGTAAACAGCGCGAATGGTAGTGTGAGTGGTTTTTTGACTGAGAAAATAAGTAAACAAACAAACAAACAATCTCAGAGTTTTAGTAGTATATAGATAGATTGTTCTGTTTTTGTCATCTTACGCCTTTTAATGAAGATGGGAACATTGACAGGGAAATAATATAATATAAATGCTCGGCAAGAGGTTTGCGTTTATAAAATTTTGTTGGTGTTCTCGACTTGATTTTTATTTTATTACCTCGTCTCCATAGTTATTATTTGCAAATAGTCAATAATATTGTAGGTCCATTTTATTGTTGTTCTTTCTACTCGCCGTTATAACACATTTTCATCTCATCATTTAATTTCTGGTGT
>NW_013672270.1:5504-14647 GCF_000517525.1 Limulus polyphemus
TGGCGCTAACTCGGTAACCCGTGGCCTGATTTTAACGAAACTTGTTTTATTCTGTTTCTATTCTCATTTCATTATAAATATGGCGCTATTGTGCGCCGTTTTTGCTGTATTTAATTACAGACAAGCACACAAACAAACAAACAATCTCAGAGTTTTAGTAGTATATAGATACCCTATAACAGTATTGTCTTTAATGCTAAACACTTGATGATAGCTAAGTAAAACTTATTATTTTATTGGCCTTGTTTTAATGATTTGTCTTGTATATGAATTATCTGGTTTTACAGAACCTGTGATAATAATGTATTATTTTTGTTGTTGTTTTTATGCATTATAGTTGGGGTGTTGACAAAATAGATGGAGACCAGACAAAGTATTGGGTAAGTAAGCATATGAAATCGTTTACATCTGAAACAAGAAATTAAATAACTGAAAAGTTCTTAAACATTAATAATTATGAAGTTGCTTATTAAGAAGACAAATTTTACATTGAACATGGAGAACAAGGGCTTATAAAATATACTGTGGACATTTTGCCTACGTAGCGATGGCCAAAAACGAAATACTTACCTTGGAAGTGTTTCACCTTTAAAGTACTTCTTTTCTGTTGCATATATTTGTTTTTCATTTGTATCAAATCGTGGCATTTTGCTCAGTTTAAGACTATTTACCTACTTTGCATCAATATTTAATTAAAGTGAATGCCAACTGTGATAAATCAGAATTTTTCCTAAGGATTTTTTTCAACTGCACAATTATATTTTAACTTCATCATGTTTAAATACATGACACTTTATTGCACCTCATATATACAGGCCTAGTAACAAATGATCCAAAAAATGAGGAATATTCTAGTAAGTACATTTATTTATCAACTCTGGAATGGAATTTCATATTTATCCACTTGAGCTTACGTATATAGGCGAGTTTTCAACTGCACAAATATTTTTACAGGTGTATTATTTTGATCAACTGCACACTTGTAAAACCCCTGTGATAATGTTAAAAGAAAATAGTATTTAAAGTTGGCACTAGATATATTTTGTCATAAAAACTGTCGTTTATGCTAGTGTCAAGGTCTATCTTTGAAGTGTTTAACTTTTTATATAGTGATACAAATATAAAACATGCAAAAAAGTAACATCACTGACTAATCTCATGCACATTCAACATATTAGTCAATGAAATCACAACCCTCTTAGTAGAGCGAATCGCATGGTTACACATTAGAAGTTACATTATTTAATAACATGTAAATATTTCTTTGTTATGGAACTTATAATGTTTTGCCTTATTGTTTAAAGAGTTGATTATAAGACTAACACTAAACTAATGTTTGTGATGTGAGATTATGTTTGCAGTTGAAATGATATTTTAATAATTCTTGCTGGAAACCCGTATGTAGTCTGATAAGTTTGATTTGTTTTGAATTTCGCGCAAAGTTAGCCGTCTGTCAGGTTTATATGTATGGATGGACAGGATTCTTTACAGTAAGTGTCTATGATACGTTGGCAATAAATTCCAACAATAAACAAACAGCGCATAGTCCACTTGTTTTAAAATGATATATTAAAAAACAAGTCAAACATGTATACAAATGTTCATTGTACTGTTAGTCATCACAGTTGTATCCAGAGCTTTAAATAACACAAGCATGCGAACTTAAACTTCATAAAAGTTGTTTTGGTTTAATACCACATTTTCCATAATTCAACTACGTAGATTTCAAAATTAATATTCATTTTTTACAAATCGGGAAGAAAAAACTCTTACATCAAATTATTATTTCGTTTACCAAAATGAAAATTTTTTATTATTAAGTTTGCGAACAAAAATACAAACAAACCGAAGAAAAAGAAAGAACATTGATGTCAAAAGAATATGCATCTTCATTCATCCTGATATTTGTGTGTGTGTGTGAAATCTACGTCTTTTAGTTTCAAAACTACATGTTGTGGTCTTTCTTTTATGTATTGCGTTATGTCGTTTTGTGAAAAATCTGAACATGATGAAGAAAAATGATATCATTTTCGGATTCAGCGTACAGGAATTACTGTAGAACATGTAAACATTTCAAGACAATAAAATCATCGCAGGCCTGTGTAAGCATCTCTTTTCATCAAAAGTCCTCACAGCTGGTTCAGTTAATTTAGAACGCAATTAACAAGGCAAATTATTTTTCTCTACTCTGTTATCACAATATAAACTGTGATATTTCACTTTTAAAACCGCCACTATACGCTCTTACCTATCTAACTGTATCTATCTTACTACGTCTTGCTTACTCAAACTAAATTCTGTTAACACTAGGAAGGAGTTGACTTGCTGCTTGGTCATCAGAGCTGGTGCATCTAGTATGCAAGTTAGCTTCTCCTCTTCCATGGCTATCTGTCGGTCACCCACCTTGAGTCCAACAAAGTCCAGTGCAGAATAACCAATGTAGCACTTAAATGTTTGGATAGTCAGACCTGTTGCCTTCACTCACCTGAATAGCTCTCTGAGTTTCTTCGGGTAGTCTTCCCATCTGGCTGTGTGGGTTAAAATGTCATCCACATAATGCTCAATGTTGGTGGTTTTATGCAACATCTTCCTTATTATGTAGTTGAATGTTGCTGCTGAGTTAACTAACCCAAATGCCATCCTCTTGAACTGGTAGCATCAGTCTGGTGTCTGTCTTTTCTTTAGACTCTGTCTCCATCAAGATCTGTCATAAACCATTATTGAGATCGATCTTGGAAAAGAACGTGGCACCATCTGGTTTCACTATGATTGCCTTTGGGTTGCTCATAAATTTGGAGTCGAGCCTCGTCACGAGGTTCAGCTTCCAGAAATCTATGCAGAAGCAGTTTGAGCTATCTCTCTTCTTCACAATTACCACTGATGAACAATTGGCTGAATTCGAAGGCTCAATGATTCCTGCTTCTAACACTGTCCCAACTTCTTGCTTTATCAGGTCTCTCATTGCATAAGGCATCTAGTAGAGCTTCACCTTGGCTGGGTCCCTGGTCGTGGTCTCGATCTTGTGTTGCACAAGGTCTGTCTTGCCTGGTCTACCTGCGAAGACATCTGCATACTGGCACAGTAGATCTTTCTTCTCCTTGCCAGTTAGTTCTTCACTGATTTTGATTGATGTCTTTGTGCATCTCATCTTCATCCAGCAGTCTGATGCCTAATAGGTCTTCATCTTCTATGACAAAATTGCTGTCTTTAAATTCTGCACCTATGACAGCCACACCTGCAATGTCCATCTGTGCTTCAATAGCTGCACCTGTTAGGTCTTCTTCCCTCTCAAAGTACCTCTTAAACAGATTAGCATGGTAGATTTTGGTCTCCCTGTCCACTTTCACATTACAGTTCATTCTGTTGCCCACTTTCTGCACTTCAAAAAGTCCTTTCCACTGCAGGATGAGTTTATTGTTGTCTGTGGGTAGCAGAACTGAGACCTCCTGTCTGACCTTGAAACGTTGATCTTTGGCCTTCTTTTGTATAGAAGTGATTCTGACTATATTGAGCTGCATGAAAACTTTCTTGAGCGAGCTGATAGGTTTTCTCTATTCAGTTTCTGAGGTCTAACACATACTGGTATGTGTTCTTCGCTTCTGGTTCTTTTTCTCCTGCCCACAGTTCTTTCAATATCTGCATCAGACCTTGTACTGTTCTTCCATACAGTACCTCAAAGAGTGAAAATCCTATACTTGCTTGTGGAACTTTTCGGTAAGGAAATAATACTGCCTGCAGGTACCTGTCCTAGTCACGTGGTCTCTCTTGACATATTTTCTTTAGCATGCTCTTTATGGCTCAACTGACTCTCACATTACATCTGGGGTTGTAAAGAGCTGTCTATTACTGATGAGTCTGCACACCTCTTGTATCATTTCTGAGGTAGACTAAGTCTCTCTGCCACTTGAGACTTCTTTTGGAAAGCCTACATCTGCAGAACACTTCCAGAAGGGCTTCTGCTACTCTGTCTCTATATTCGCAATGCTATGGCTTCTGGGTAAAGTGTCGCATAGTCGACACTGTCAGCATGTACCAGTTGCCCTTGTCAAATATAGGTGCTGGAGGTCCAGTCAACTTCATAGCTAGTCTGCTGATTGGCTCTTCTATGAGAGGTATCTCACCAAGTGGTACCTTGGATACCTTTCCTCTAGGTACTGTCCTTTGGCAAATGTCAAATGACCTGCACAATCTCGTCACATCTCTGATAACTCCCAGCTAATGGAAGTTGCTAGTGGTTCTGTCTGCCATCATCCTTGCTCCTAGGTGTCCTCCCACAATCGACTTGTTAGCCAACTTCATCATTTAAGTCCAGTATTTCATTGGTACTGTTGCGACAGCGGAGGTCACGTGACGCTAGTAACACGTCATATTCTCGAAGCTTCGTGAATCCTCGGGAGTTACTAGATTTCGGTATTCTTTTATATATAAGACGGTCAAGACGTGATGGCAACAATGTAATGAGTAATTGAACTGCGGACAGAGAGAGAGAGAGTATTGTTGAGTCGAGCACGTGAGACGTTCGTTGTGAATTATAGCGTTTGTTATAGCATGACTGTGGAAATTAAGTGTATTGCAAAGTTGTATTTAGAAAGAATAAACCAGTTTCATTTAAGAAAGGACTTGTATCGCTAGTTTCTTCGAAAAGAAATTATACGGAAAATTAACTAACGACCAGAGACGTAACAGTACTATGATTTAACTTCCCCAGTAGAACTGCCTTGATAGATTCACTACAATGCTTTTTTCCAGTCCTGTTACGTATTAGAATTTCAAATGGTCCGAAGCTGAGTTAAATGATATTTTAAATTTAGTAGTTAAATTGAACGTTGGATTTAATATTTAAATAAATGCCGGTATATACTCAGTTTGTGATGTTTGCTAACAAGATTGATAAACACCGTTTTCGTTTTTAACACAAATGCGTTTTAATATACACACAACAGTACAATTTACAATAACAATTAGTACAAATAGTTACTACAAACAATGATTTATAAACAAAAGTTTCACAAAATTACAAACAATATAAAGTTTTCTCTCTAGTCTGGAACTTCCTTGATATTTTATCGAGGGTTTACGATGAGCGAGTTGATGTAGATATGATTCGCTTAACGGGAACCTAGCTAGCTTTGTCTCTCACTGATCACACGACGATTTTTCCACGGTTGAAGTTAGGTAATGTTTTCATAAAAATACTAATGTCCGATGAGAATCAACTGAAGTTATACGAGTTGTAATGTTCGAATTTTGTAAATGCTCCTGGTCAAATATCTTAAGTTTTCCGTTTGATAAGCGTTATAAAAATCACAGTTATAGTTTTCGAAGTTTATAGCACACTGATTATAGCGACCTATTCTCTGGCGCGTCGCGTTGGTTATATTATGGCCGTGGGAAGGTTTTCTAAAAAGTTCAGATTACGTAACGTAACAATGCAAATTAAAGCATTTATGTACACATATATTTTTGATTCTAACTCTCGAGAATCTTCTACAACTTTGGAGAATAGGCGAGAGTTTCGCAATACATATCTAACAATACAAGCTAGGCATGTTTTTAAATATAAACTCAATCCAAACAAACGTTGACATTAAATAAATATATAACTACAAATTCGTTACAGTCCACTATTCTGTAAGTCCCTTTCTCCTTTGTCTTGTGCTCGACTTTCTCCTAGCCACTGTCCCAGAGATTCTGAAGCGAAGGGTCTTTCTTCTGTGCTTCAAACCAAAAAAAAAGGACAAATGATATTTGTAGAAATAACACCTATGGACTTTATATTTTAATATAAATATTTATTTTCAAAATTGATCTTACCTGAAGCAGTTTTAAAATTTAATGGAAAAATTGTCATCAAATGACTCTACATCATTTTTTTCTGTATCAGTTCTGGTAACAATGTTTGAGCTGGAAGTACTTGGCTGTTGACTGTCCTCTGCATGGTTGACATTTCTGTCTTTGCCCTTACTACAACAAACAATCCACTTGTTTTGAAATAATATATTAAAACAAGTCAAATGTAATGCTGTTGACTGTCCTCTGAATGGTTGACATTTCTGCCTTTGCCCTTACTGCAACAAACAATCCACTTGTTTTGAAATAATATATTAAAACAAGTCAAATGTATATACAAATATTTGTTACACAGTTATCACCACAGTTATGTCCAGGGCTTTATATAATCATCTCATTTTGTGATTCATTTACTTTAAAACTCAATTGACAAGAAAAATATTCTTCTCTGCTCTGTTATTACAATACAATCAGTGGTAATTTCATTTACATTGCACTGTTGGTTACCACAGTTGTATCCAGAGCTTTAAGTAATCGTCTCTTTTCGTCAAACGTCTACATAGATTTGATAAATTTCTTTATAACACAATTGTCAAGACGAATTATTGTTCTCTACTCTGTTATTGTGATACAAATAGTGTTAGTTCACTTTAGAAATCACCATTACATGTTTCTGATGGCCAAACACACAATCATGCAATCTAGATCTACCTTACTATCTCTTACATACTCTAACTACATTTTTTACATGTCCTTGTAGCCTGACTGAGGCCTAGAGCGTCTTATACACTATAAGATATTATGATGTAATAATATTCAATCAAAACAACGAGAAAAACTATACAAGCACCAAATCACAACAGTGGAGCTACACAACATATGATTCATACACAGTTACGTAAACAAACCTGTCATAAAGTTTCGCTTCTAAACATGACTAAATTTAACAGTAGCATTAAACTTAAATAGCCATGTATATCTAACACACTCCCTAATTTATCAATGATAGCCTAGAGGGACAGCAACTAGTCAACACCACCCACTGCCAACTAAGAGTGAGCATGTTTGGTCATGAAGATTCGAACCCAAAACCCATAGATTCCAAGTTAAGCACCTTAACCACTAGGTATGCTAAGCCTAGTGGTATTAGAAAAATATGATAAAAATTATCATTCTTACTGTGATGTAATATTGTACAAAACTATCAGTCAACAGATAATATTTCACCAGAATATAATACATTATATACCGTTTAACGTTTGAATTTTCAGACCTTGAAAGTAATGAAATTACCTGATTTATGCTTGATAAATGTTTATTTTTTAAATATTTGGGCACATATATTTTTGTATTAAATTGATTTGTTATACTTCAATCGAACTTTCTCCAGCCAAACATAATATAACACATTATATACCGTTTAATGTTTGAATTTTCAGACCTTGAAAGTAATGAAATTATCTGATTTATGCTTGATAAATGTTTATTTTTTAAATATTTGGGCACATATATTTTTGTATTAAATTGAGTTGTTATATTTCAATAGAACTTTCTCCAGCCTTTAGGTCTGAAAACATTATATTATGCTTTAAGTGGGAACTGATTTCCCAACAGGTATCAAATAATTAGATATGCTAATAGCAACATATTCGTTCAAGAAATAAGGAGAGTAATTCTGAATCTGATAACGTTACTGAATTTTCCTAGCATGTGTGAAATAATCAGACTGCAAAAAATGAACACAATCTTTATTATAAAACAAACAATAAAAAAATGCAGCTTACACACTTGTGCACATAAAAAGACAGATGCCTTTACTGTATTGTGATTAGATACATAGCTTGCTTTCTCTCGGGATAAACTTCTATTCAACTAAGACATGCTGATCTCCAAACAGAACTACAACTGTCGATCTCCAGGTAGAAACTGAATTTAGAAAGCGTGCCTGAATTCTGCAGGTAAACTCGGTTTCTTTATCCAGTCGAGATTTTCATCTTGTAAACTTTGTTATTTCACAACATTGGTTGGTTGTAACTTTCAGACACTGACAATTCGGCCAGCAAAGTACAATATAGTTGATAATCCTTTCCACCGGATTCAATATGTTATTGCTATATCCTCTTCGGGAGAATAGACACTATCTACTATAAAAAACAAAGAAGCAAAACAACAAGAACAATGTAATCTTAACGACTTTCTGGCCCATGTGCTTATGCTAAAGCTGCATACAAACTAAATAAAGGAAAAAAATAAATACAATCCTATAGAAATAAAGCACGTACAAAACATAGGATATGCCTGTATATCACACTTTTAAGAATCCGATCATTGTGGCTGCAATAACATTTCTCTAACCAGAGTTGCTAGGTGGATATTTACGTGAGAATCTTGTCTGGTAAGATTTTCTTCTTGCAAATGACGGATAGTTTTGGGAAGAAAAAAAAAACACTTGCATTTCAGTGGCAATGGTAAGCTTAATATTTGCACATTAATCATTCTAAAAAGCTAGAGTTTTGTGCATTTAATAAGATAAGTGCGTTGTTTATTGCAAGTGATTTGATATAAAAAACTTTTTTTTGAAGTGGTTGTTAAGTGCTACGTGAAAGATGTCAAATATTGCACATTGAATAAGAGAGACGGAATAAGGAATTTTTAATAATGACAATAACAGATTTAAAGTGAAACAAAGGCCTCTAGTTCATGTAACACATGAACTTCTACACAAAACCTATATCAAAATCATACTCTAAAACATTATCAGATGTTAGAGTGATTGACACTGTGCTAATAAAGACAGTTAAACCAGTAATGTTGGACCAACGTCATTATTTGTCACAACCAATCACTTCAGAATTCCAATAAGGTAAGATAAAATGTGCACAATCCAGCTCATTTGGCATTTCTCCCTAATTCAACACCTTACTACTGAAATAAGATAAGGAAACAAGAAAATGAATTGCTTGCGAATCGAGCGCCCTAACCACCTGAGCATGCCGGGCCGAGGAATTAAAGAACTTTCACTGAATCCTGGCTGTTTCTCTTCATAAAACATATTTTTATTGTTGTTTGATAATGTTACATTATTTATCGTGCTTTGTTACTCTGATTACACTACTACCTAAAGTATTATTACTCTGTTTCAACATAAACACCTGTTGCGTCATCGAGGTCACGTGACTGGTGTGGCGCCCTCTAGTTTCTAGAACTATCTTGTTCTTTCAGGAATGCTCTAGTATTTACTAGATAGGGTAGTCGGGTATATATAAGAGGGGGACAACGTGACGCGGGAAGGTAATGTAATGTGTGTATAGATAGTAAGTAATTGAACTGCAGTCAGAAGTATTATTGACGTT
>NW_013672270.1:15190-19095 GCF_000517525.1 Limulus polyphemus
AGACGTAACACACCGAAAGCTGGTGAAGCATGCATGCGAGTCCAATAGCCGCTTGATAAGTCACTTAGCTGCGGTCTTCCCCCCCCCTCTCCCATACACATCTGCAGCAGTCTAATTCTTCTTAGAAATACTAGACCTACTGTTTATTCTGGCTACAATAATCTTCTACTAGTTCAAGTTCGTATATATTGTTGAAATAGTTACAATATCGGCATATTTTTAACTTGATGTTGGGACTTAGTTTCATTAATATCCTAAATATCTAAATAAAAGTCTCTGATTTGGCTTGTTTATTTATATAATGCTTTTATAGTTACAAGAAGTTCGAGACAACTTTAGAAACACTACTCTAGCTACAAAAATAAAATAAATAGTCATATTCCATATATGTTTCTACAATGGTATAATTTCTACAGTTATAGTCCTTACGACGAGTTTAAGCAGTGACTCATGGCAATAGTAGTAGTTCAAATGAATGGAAGTGGAATATTGTTATGGCTACAGAAACAACATACATGTGCGAATAGTGAATGAATGAAACTAGATAAACTATAAAGTTGTAGGCTGTGGGTGAATCACTTTACCTTCTGGGTTGATATTTACCCATATTTATACTTTTTTCTAGGAGATATATTTAAGCTATAATTTTTAAATTGTGTGATGATAGAATCCCACAGTTCTGTGTTGGGGGCCAAGCGTAGCATAGTGTTAGCGTGTGGAACTGTGAATTTGAACGTCTATATTGAGCGTATTGTTTCCGGAAGATCTCGCTCAGTACTTTGTGGCCGAGGGTTCATTATAAAAATTGACTGTCAAATTCCACTTTCAATTAGAGTAGTTCAATTGTTGGCGGTGGGTGTTGTTGACAAGCTGTATTCCACCAGTGAGGTAGCTAGCACAGATAGCTACTGTGTAGCTTTGTGCGAATATCCGAAACAAACTGCTGTCTATGTACGCTACACTTTCATATTCAATATGAATTCAAATTTGAAGACGAGAACAAACTTTATTCAATGTGAAATATATGTTGTGACGCTTGCAACTCAACAGGGTGTCTCAGCATTAGATATATAATTATTATTCGTGCCAGCCATTCGTCAATACAAAATCTAGTATAAATAATTACCAGTCCAATCTATGAGGTGACCCTGTTCATGTTTTTTTTAAAACTTCGTTAGTGTTGAAAACATTGTAAAAATAAATAATCATTATAGAGTTTATTATTTTCAATAAACTCAAACAATTATATATTGGTACAAGAAAACATAATTACTAGGCCTTTTTTATTTTTGTCTGTAAACTGTTGTAGTAAAATTCTCATGCTTGAGTGTAATATTTTTTTACTGTGTAATTTTCAGGTTAACTAGATAATATATTTAACACATATATAACCACTGCTGTATTTTCTGTTTTGTATTAGCTATGTGCCAACTCTTGGGGACAAGGCTGGGGTGAGGAAGGTTACTTCCGCATTGTTCGAGGTCAAAACGAGTGCGACATTGAATCCTTCATTGTTGGAGTGTGGGCGAAAAGAAATCACTTGAAACGATTTAAATTTCTTCCTTAATTTAAACTTGGTTGATGTGACGATCACAAAAAATTATTGCTGCTTCGAAAGCTTTTTTAATTAAATCAATATCTAGTTTTGAGGGAACGCATTCATGTGGATGCATTACAACTAGAAGGTGTTAAAATATCAACTTTTGTTAAGTGCTGGTGTACAATAGTGGTTCCCAACCACGACTACGTGATAACCTATGAAAACATTTAAATAATAATAGTAATAATAGCGTAACGCCTCAACATTGGAGGGCAGTCTCGGTGATTTATCAGTGTTTTTCTCTAACCAGCGCTCAACGTTAGCATATTAACTTACCCTTGAAGCATTTAATTTTATTTAGCTTTTTATTTATGTAAAATAGTCTTTATTTTTCTTTTTTTTTAACAAATTATATCTGTCAGAGGTATGCCACTGGCTCAAAAGTTATAATGAGGTCATGCAGCGAAGAAAAAGGTTGGGAACCACTAGTGTGAAATAACCGTATGAAAATTTACATTTTTGTCAAGGCAAGTTAAGAAAAACTCGTTTTAGATTAGTAGTTTATGTAAGTTTGCTATTTTAATGCATAACAATTCTCTGTGCTTATAGATTAGTGAGGTTGAGCAAAATTTTAAGTTTTGTTTCTGGTAAATGTACTAATTGAAACTTGTACAAGTTGTTGTCTTACATCTAGACGCTCTTATGAAGTGGTTACCATAATAAAACTACGGCCGAAAATAGTGTTAACAGTGAGGGCACCCGAGTAATGAAACAATTCATTATTATCATTGTAAGGTAGTATGGACAGTATAATTAGTCATGTTCAATAAAACATATCTACATTGGTAGCTTGTTTTGATCAGAAGTTGATTAAACCTACACTATAATCCAAAATCTTATTTTACAAAATAAAATGGGATAATTTTACAGTTTTCTTGTTAGTTTGTTTAGATGGTTTATTTTTAGCCACCGGTAGTGCCATTTGTAGTTATTTTTTGTACTGTTTTGTCTTTAAGAAACTGTTATTATATTTTCTTTATATAAGGTAAGTTTGAGCTTTGGTGTAAAATACAATCAACTTTTATAAATTTGTGAACCATGTCACTGCCAACTTCTTAATTTATGAAATATTTTCAAAATATAGCTGCCTTCTGTTCCTAACTATTATTGTCATAAAAAATAAGTAAACTGTGATTTGTTTTATTTGAATGTATGAACTGTGAACTTAATAAAAGTTTTGAAATTAATTTTGTTCAGTAAAGTCGCAAGCTTAGTACTGTTTTGTACCTGTTACATAATGATTATTAGGTAAAACTTAAAAATTACACAAATATTCCTTTATGGTTTGTTATTTAGACAGTATTTTCACTTATAACAAGCAGTGTTACTCTGTTATATATATAACTGAAAAAGTAACACAATATTAAGCCTACTTCAAATATCCTAGAGCAAGGATTCTTGAACTATAGCTTGCGATCCCAAGAAATTTTCTGTACCCATGTTCAACCAGGGCTGGGAGTTAACCTTCTATGTTTTTGTAAAGTCTGGTAGCACTCTTATATTTCGCGTTTTTATTTCTTCAAAAACATTTTATGATAGATATTTCATAAATATATTTAATATAAAAATGAACTTGTTTCACATTTGCCTTTTTCTGCGATCCCAAACCATAACTTGCGAACCTATAGCATTTATTTCAGTGATACAATCCTCAATTGCGGTTTAAAAAACGTGAATATATTTTACACAATTCATCTGGTCTAGGCGTGATAGCGATTAACGTGCCGGACCATGAATCTGAAGGACCATACTTTGAATCCCGTTGTCGCGAAATCGGTTTGTCTACTTTGAGGCCGTGAGTAAGTTATAAGAGAAGTGGTTAAATCCTGCAATTCGAAAAGAGTAGCCCAAGTGTTGGTGGAGGGCTGTTGCCTTCCCTCTAGGGTACCAGTTCTCGATTAAGGATGGCTAATTCAGTTAGCTCTTGTGTAATTTTGCGCGAATATGGCAAAAAAATAAAATAATTTGTATCCTTGCTGCATCTTGTTTGACGTACTTCTAAATAATGGATTTGTCGCTCTTTACCGTAAGTAAAGTGTGTGAATCACTGTGATTTATAGCGTGTGTTATAAAGGTTGTTAAGTTTAAACTGACTGTGGAAATTCTGTGTATTAAAAAAAGTTGTATTGATCTTTAAACTGTCAAACCTTTTTTTTTTTTTTGTCATTGAGGGCTCTTGGCTACGAATCAATGCAGATTTTGCTAAGTTTGTTACATACTTTGTGTCAGCATAATTATGCATATTTATGGTTGAAGAAAATGCCATTACTTTTATGCTAGTATATTTTTCCTCTCTTTTTTTTTT
>NW_013672270.1:19105-26619 GCF_000517525.1 Limulus polyphemus
AAGAACTATAACATAGCTAGAATTTTTAGCGAAAGTTGTCGATCAATAACTATAACAGAGTTAGAATTTTTAGCAAAAGTTGTCGATCAATAACTATAACAGAGTTAGAATTTTTAGCAAAAGTTGTCGATCAATAACTATAACAGAGTTAGAATTTTTAGCAAAAGTTGTCGATCAATAACTATAACTGAGGACTGTTTACTTCTATCAAGAATCAGTTTGTCATTGTTCAGTAAGTTAACATCTTGTGAAGTGTGAAAACTTAGGGCCTGGTTTGAAGGATGCTATCTTCCATAACGTTGTTCTACACATAGAGCATGTGACAGGAAGTTTCTGCCACAAAGAATTTAATGTATTAGTATGTTTTAAGAAGGTGACATTTGTATAGAGTGTTTGCTTTCAGGAAGTTCCCTGCCACCCAAACCCTGGCTAGGACTGGAACACATAAACAAGGCACCTAAAAGATCTCGATGTAACTACTCGGAAAAAGCTATCAAGATCCATAACTGAGTGAGATATAGTGACCTCTTGATGTGAGTATATGTATTAAAATGATGTAGCTAAACATATAGCTATTGTATCCCACAGTTGTTTGAAGTATTTGAGTTGTACAGTAAAACAGAAAGAAGTTAATATAATAGAGTGGTTAGTGTTACTGTAAAAAAAAAAAAAAAATTGAAGAGATGTTAAAGTGAGATAAGTGATAATACCTGGTTACTTTTTACGTCTATCATCCCCCAGTGGCTTGGCGGTAAGTCTGAAGATTTATGTTGCTATGATACCCATGATGGGCACAGTACAGATAGCCCATTGTGTAGCTTTGTGCTTAACAACAAACAGATATCTTTATCAGTTTTAGAAACTGCTGTGTAGAATATTAATTCAGTGGTAATTGGTGTTTAAATTGTTAATAGCTGCTACTCTAAGTGGTAGCTGTATCTTTTAGTTGTTAATAGTGTTAAAATGGTAATACCTAACTGTATGTAAGGAGATAAAAGACATAACATGTATGTATTTGAGACGAACTAGTATGTTTAACTGAACTTTTGCAATTAGTGTATGTTTTATTATTTTTTTGTAAGTACTTCCTAATTTTTTGTCCAGTTTCTTATCTTCCCATATGATGTAAAATTAAAGCAGTTCTGTGTATAAAATAGATAATCGGAGTTGGAGAAACAGGAATTTCTAGAGCAAGAGCTTGATCAAATAATATTGATAGAAATGAAGTTCTTGGAACTCTGTTGCAGATGTCCAGCTTCTAGATCTCCCACAATCAGCAGATTTGCTCTTGATCCGAGAGGTCCCTGTCTCAGCCAGCACTCAGGCCTGGTTTTGTGTGTACAGTGTGGGGAGAGTGAAATTATATGTCTAGTTTTTTACCTGAATCCTTGGCTGCTAGAAGTACCCTACTAATCAAGGTTCAGACCTACATAGCTTGATTCCAGGCCAACCCGTTCAATTATGTTTTGTTTGCAAGCTGCTATTTCCCATCAAATTCCCTCTTAATGTTAAAGGATATTGAGGACTTCAGTGCTGTAGGTGATAGTGAACGTTGAAATGGCGAGACCGGGTTTGTACAGTGGAATTACTCGGCACTAAATGTGTTAAGTCATTTTAATATTATAGTGACTATTGTATGAAATTTTTGAAAATAAAAATTAATCCTGTAAAATGTCATTATTTTCGTTAGTATCGTAATCTCACAATTTTCACGTATCAATGAATTAGTTTTGAATACTGTTGATGTATTGCTTTAGAAAATGCCAGTAAAAGAAGTTATAATTTATATCACCTGTTACCTGTGCTAATAACTGTTGTATATTGACAAAAAGTCTGTGTGAATGTTTACACATTTTCACTCATGATGTCAGACTTACCTGTTGTACAGAGATAGAGTTGTACACGTTATCAGTGGTTTTCTTTTGATTAACCTGACTGTTTCATGGATTATAATTGATAGCTGTACTTTCATATTACAAACTAATGGTGGATATATTAACGTTTAGGTAGCAACAAAATTGTATGAGAGTATTGTCCCACAGTAAGGATAATTTCTTTCTGGACTTTTGGAGGTCCAAACAGTTACATTATTTATAAAAAAAATCCTTGAAAGGCTGAAATTTTCATTCTAGTTTACTGGTTTCTATTAATTATATAATGTTTGTGGAAATGAATCTTGTATTAAAACAAAAAAGTTGTCACATAAAGAATAAAAAACATGTTTTAACCATCAGTATTTGTGAACTGGACCTGTTGGGGGTCATGTTTTAGCTGTAATGTAAACATTATTGCTCAGTAGATCAGGCTAGCATAAGAATTCTAAGATAATTATATGAATGTGCCTTTGTATGTTATTTTTCAACAGATCAGGTGTGACTGTTACGTCACTGTGTTCTGGACAGTACAATATTGTTCAACAGACCAGACAGGTACGACTGTTACAACACTGTATTCTGGACAGTACACTATTGTTCAACAAATTAGGCAGGTGTGACTGTTGCAACACTGTGATCTGGACAGTACACTATTGTTCAACAGACCAGACAGGTGTGACTGTTAAAACACTGTGTACTGGACAGTACACTATTGTTCAACAAATTAGGCAGGTGTGACTGTTGCAACACTGTTATCTGGACGGTTTGTTATATTGTTCAACAGATCAGACAGGTGTGACTGTTAAAATACTGTATTCTGGACAGTACACTATTGTTGAACAGATTATGTAGGTTTGACTGTTGCAACACTGTTATCTGGACGGTTTGTTATATTGTTCAACAGATCAGACGGGTGTGACTGTTAAAACACTGTATTATGGACAGTACATTATTGTTGAACAGATTATGTAGGTGCGACTGTTAAAACACTGTGTACTGGACAGTACACTATTGTTCAACAAATTAGGCAGGTGTGACTGTTGCAACACTGTTATCTGGAAGGTTTGTTATATTGTTCAACAGATCAGACGGGTGTGACTGTTAAAACACTGTATTCTGGACAGTACACTATTGTTGAACAGATTATGTAGGTGCGACTGTTAAAACACTGTGTACTGGACAGTACACTATTGTTCAACAAATTAGGCAGGTGTGACTGTTGCAACACTGTTATCTGGAAGGTTTGTTATATTGTTCAACAGATCAGACGGGTGTGACTGTTAAAACACTGTATTATGGACAGTACATTATTGTTGAACAGATTATGTAGGTGCGACTGTTAAAACACTGTATTCTGGACAGTACACTATTATTCAACAGCTCAGACAGGCGTGAGTGTTACAACACAGTGTCCTAGATTTACCCATATCTAGTCAGAACTAAGCACCATTGATCAAATTCTGGCTAGATACCACCTACCTTAGAAACAGGCTGTACTAAATAGAAATGTTTCAATCGAGTTACTTGGTGATAAAAGCTACCTTATTTTTTCTAAGCTGTAAGGAATAGTTTATACAGTAGTGGTGTGCACCAAATGCGAAGCCTGTTATCATATTGTTTAGGTCATCTTTGTCTCATTATTTCCAATAACATGGTTAAGAACTGAGATGACAATTGAAGGTGACCGCAACATGATCTGTGGTGTAAAAATTCTAGCGTGTTTCTTACGGAAAGATGAGCCTAATTTCACAATCCTTATTTTACTGTTTGAGAGAGAAAGTGTATGTATTTGATGTAGATAGTCTGCAAAATTATCTTTTTAAATAAATTTAACATAAACCACCAGGAAACATGAGATTTAATTTATTGCTCACTACATGATGAAATCCTGACTTTTCTCAGAAATCATTCAAACTTAATGAATTAGACAATGGGATATGAAACTTCATCTCATTTGAGAAAACATCAGATTTATTGTATTAAGTATTGAGTACTGAAACTTAAGTCTTACCAGAATACATCAGATTAATGTGTTAAATACTGAACAATGAAACTAATCTTTTTTTACCACAAAAATCTCAATTTAATGTATTGAATACTGAACAATGAAACTAAGCCTTTTTTACCACAAAAATCTCAATATAATGTATTGAACACTGAACAATGAAACATATCTTTTTTTACCACAAAAATCTCAATTTAATGTATTGAATACTGAACAATGAAACTAAGCCTTTTTTACCACAAAACTTCAGATTTAATGAATTGAATACTTAGCAATAACACTAAACTTTTTTCCACAAAACATGAGATTTAATGAATTGAATACTTAGCAATAACACTAAACTTTTTTCCACAAAACATGAGATTTAATGAATTGAATACTTAGCAATGAAACTAAGCTATTTTGCCACAAAACATCAGGTTTAACATATTAAGTCAGTATTAACTAGTTTTTTTGTTTTTTTTACCAGAAAACATAAAATTTAATATATTAAATACTAAATGATGAAACTTGGTCTTCTTTTTTGCATATAAGAGATTTTTTCAAGACCAATTCTATTTCATTTATGAAATTGTTTAAATTTTTGATTTTGATTTAAAATGAGTTTGGTTTAAAAAAAAACCTCAGTTTTAAGTTTGAAATGATTTTGAAACTCACACGACTCAGCATGAATTTCAAATAATTTCAGTTTGAAACTGTGTGTATTTGAAAAGGTCAAAAAGTTGACCAAACTAAGAATATTTCAGAGTTAGTCTGCACGGAGTCACAAAATGATAGAAACCTTGATTTATGACATAAACAGGAGTGGATATTCTCTTGTATCTTTTATTTATGATCTCGACACTTTGCTTTGCCCTAAAATTTTTAAATTGAAAACAGTGGGCTGTTCTAGTTAATATTGGATAGCTGAAGTCCACACATGTGGAGATGTCTTAACAAACTCTGGACAGCAGTGTAAAGGATAGCAAAGACAAATGCTGCCACCAGAGTGCACCACCCTTGGGCATTACATCTGAGAGCTGTGACTCCAGAGAAATTATTCACGTCCAAGTAAACTTGCAGCAGAACCAGAAACACTGTGGTGATGTTGGTCTGCTATTCTCTAGGATGTTTAAGGAGGGAGGTAAACAATGGTGTCACATATTGTGACATGGCCTTTGACCCGACCAGTTAAAGCAACTGGTGGATGACCTAAAGAAAAGTAATTCAGGATACATCATATTGTATAAAGAAACAACCACTGGTTAAGATGTGAAGAATTTTCATGTAATTATGAGATATTGGTCAGAAACTCAAAACTAGTTTTACAATTTGGCCTTTACTTTTCATCATGCTAAAAGAAAGAATTTTAGGGAAAAATCATGCATTTCTTAAAAGCAGAAATAACCATCCCTCTGAGGCTTTTTTTGTAAATGTATCAAGTGATGACCTTTAAGATAGCCTTGAAGATATTTTCATGCCCTGCAACCTCCATGTAATGGGTAATGCACTTAGAGCTGGCCTAGATGTAGACAGAATATGACGCAAAGATCTTGCCTACAAACTATATAATTTTTTTAAAAGATGCCTTAGAAAATGGAGGGTTTTAGTAAAATAAACTAGAACTTGAATCTCGATCTCATTTTAGTACTACCAAAAAAAGGGGCGGGGGTGCCACAGAGAAATATTTACTGGTACCTCTCCCAGAAAAGGGCAGGTTAGAGCAACTATTTTCCAAGAGTGAAGGTACCACTGTCAAAGAAGATACATTATTGGTTTAACCAAAATATGCTTTGTCCATTGGTAATCTGCTACAAAAGTCCTCGTACTTTTCCCAGACTTATGCTTATCTTTTTCGTCCTCTACATGATGGGCTCACAAAGCATATGTAAAGGAATATAATATTGTCCTTTCCCAAACAATCAGTGTTGTTTTATCAGGACTGTAAATCTTAACCCTGTTTCAATTCTGTATTCCCAAGCACCACTCTTATGTTTGTTCTTCAGTCTCCTTAAAAACCATCTTTTCAGTTCTATAATCAAACAGGTGATAGCAATGCCTATGTAGGGATGACAGGCACCTATCAAAGAAATCAAAACTGTGGGAGGTGGAGCTCATCACAGGTGAGTGGAAATTGTATCACATTTATATAGTCTTGCATAAGTTTGTCCCATGGAAATGTTGATGTTTAAAGATCACTGTCTGACAATAAGAACAGAATTTCCAAATATATACCCATCAGCATTTTCCTACTGTGTCTGTGAGAATAGAAATAGGAGTTACAACTAAGCAGGTTATCCACAAAAATAGTAACTACAATAACTTCTGTTAACAGGAAGGTTTTCTTATTTTGTATTTCTAAATATGACCGTTCCCTGTTTTTTAGATAAAACCCTATGTTTATGCTAAGCAATGAAACCTTGTCTTTTAGTAGAAAACGTTGTATTTATTGTATTACTAAGTAATGAATTGAGATCCTATTCAAAAAGAAAAAAAATTCAATTAATTAAATGCCAATCAATAAACCCAAGTCTTTTGTTTAAAAAACAAAACAAGATTTAATGTATTAAATAGTGAGTATTGAACCCAGGTTTTAAGAAAACAAGATTTGATTTATTAAATACTGAGCAATAGACCCAGGGCTTCTGCCAAAAGAACAAGAATTAATGTATCAAATACTAAACAATGAACACAGGTTTTATGCCAAAAAAACAAGTTTTAATGTATTAAATACTGAGTACTGAACCCACGTTTTGTGCCAAAAAAAAACAACAAGTTTTAATGTATTAAATACTGAATATTGAAACCAGGTTTTATGCCAATAAAAAACAAGATTTAATGTATTAAATGCTGAATATTGAAACCAGGTTTTATGCCAATATAAAACAAGATTTAATGTATCAAATACTGAGTAATGGAATTGGGTCTTTCCACCCCATTTTGTTTTCTCTGAAAACTTTAATGGATTAACCTTGAAGTCGGTAGTCGATTGTACAGAAATTAGAGGCTGTTCTGGTCACCACGATATCCAACAAACAAAATAATAAAAAACTTCTTTTCAACGATAACTTAGTATTAGAGCTTTTGAACGATACAACTTTTGTGCTCACCGGTTCTGTTGCAGAGAAATCTTCGTTTGATATGAGTTCTTTCTCCCGTTTGTGTGAAGATTTTGACGAAAGTCCATTGTTTTTGAAAATTAATTTACCTGTTTTCATTGCTTAATCCTCAATTAGTCGCGTGGTAAAATGGAACATGTGTGGTCGCATAGGTTGAATATGACCACAATCTATAACTTTGCAAAAACCTACAATTGTAGAATACTGAGGAAGACTGAAACATGGACAGACACACAAGTAAGGAAGTTACTTTGGGCAGGGCTAAGTAAAGTGCCATCTATCACATAATAGTTAATTAAAGAAATTGCATAGGGTCATAATGACCCCACGCGACTAATTGAGGGTTAGCTAGTCAGTACGCCAGGAAAATGTACAAAAGGTTTATTCTAGTCTCGCACCTGAAAAATGTACAAAAGGTTTATCCTAGTCTCACACCTGGAGAATGTACAAAATGTTTATGCTAGTCTCACACCTGGAGAATGTACAAAAGGTTTATGCTAGTCTCACACCTGGAGAATGTACAAAAGGTTTATCCTA
>NW_013672270.1:27515-30546 GCF_000517525.1 Limulus polyphemus
AATGTACAAAATGTTTATGCTAGTCTCACACCTGGAGAATGTACAAAAGGTTTATCCTAGTCTCACACCTGGAGAATGTACAAAAGAATGTCTGGGCATTTTTGATCTGACTGCACTCAATCTTGCATTGTACCTGCAGCGTGGTTTCCATTGCAAAAGGGTCCGTCGTAAGGTTATCCTATCCAAAATACAAATCCCATTCCCTGTTGTATTTCAAAACCCATTTAGATTACAGTGCTCGTTTCGACAGTCCAATCGCATATAAATCCATAAGTGCTGCCTCTGGCGACTTGAGTGATATGTCTTCATTTGTAATAGCTTGAGGTATGTAAGGGTTTTATGAATATGCAACTTGTGTCATTGTTGCAGATGTGAATCCTTCTTAATAATGTTTCCTGCATGGACACCGAACTTTATATTCGTAAATTCTCACTTATTACCAGACGCCACACTTTTTGCTTAACAGGATTGGGATACAACTTGTTGCAGGTCTCTTTCTGAATGGTCCTGTTGTCCCATGTTCATCCATATTACTTTCTTTTCCAATGCCATTAAGTACAAGGGAAACTAATTCAAGTGGTACATAATATTTCTGAGATTTCAAACAAATTTTGTTTTTTCTTAAACATATTGTTACGTCTGTTCGTTTGTTAATTTTCCGTATAATTTATTTCCGAAGAAACTTCAGCGACACAAGGCCTTTCTTAAACAAAACTAGTTTATTCCCTCTCAATACAACTTTGCAATACATTTAATTTCCACAGTCACTTTAACTTAAATACACACTATAATTCACAACGATTCACGTACTTTACTACCGTGCTTGACTCAATTGTCAGTCTCTGTCTGCAATTATATCCCGACTGACCAATTTCGTTTTATCTGGCGCACTTATATACAAGAATAGAGGGCGCTTAGAAAAGACCAGAGTTGCCACGAACAGACATGATCTTTATAGAATCTCATGACGTGTAACTAGCGTCACGTGACTTCCGCTGTCGTAACAGTATAAAATTTATACCAGAAGATACTTGAGCCACAATAGAACACTAGAAATACAGGTGGATCTCATTTTAACAACAACCTCCATTTTCATTTTTAACCTCTTCTATTTGGAAATGTGCTCAAGGGTTTCCAAATCCCATTTTTATAACATACCAGCCATTTTGAGTATAAAACTATGAATTTTTTCATATACATCTTCAGCTATAAGAAGAAAAGCTTCTTCCATATTTTTACCTGTCTGAGCAGAGGTCCATAATTTTTTTTTTTCAAATGCTTTATCTTCTTCGGAGCTCACTTTTCTCAAATCATCTATATCAGTTTTACATTCTACAACTTGATAAGTTGCTCTTCTAGGTTCAATATGCTTACAGCCATCAAATAGCCAGTCCACAAGGTGTTCCAGACTAGCTCGTCTTGTGATGTCATACAGGAGCTGTGCTGCTACTGAATTCCGATCATAGGAACGTGTAACAGACCAAATAATTTAAATCCTTTGGTAAAGAAGAATCTGGGAGCATGCGCGCTGGAGTTTCTAGAAGGATCATGACTTATCGAAAAACCCTGCGAATGTCCGAGTGTTTGCCAAGCGCCCTCTTTTTTAGTATATAAGCCCGGCAAATAAAGCCAGCGATAGAGAGATATGCAGATTTAATGTATTAAATAGAAAGTAATGAAACCGGGCCTTTTCACCAGAAAACATTATATTTAATGTATTGGTACGTCTCTGGTCGTTTGTTAATTTCCCGTAAAAATTCTTTCCGAGAAACTTCAGCGATACAAGTTCTTTTTTAATTAAAACTAGTTTATTCTTTCTCAATACAACCTTGCAATACACTAAATTTCCACAATCACTTTGACTTAAACACACGCTATACTTCACAACGATTCACGCACTTTTCTTACGGTCACTACCGCTCAATTATCTATTTCTATTTTTCTATCTGCAATTCTCTTCTCCTCTTTACTTGCCGGGCTTATATATACAAAAATAGAGGGCGTCTGGCAAACACTCGAGCCTTCCTGATCCTTCTAGAAACTCATCACGTGTTACCAGCGTCACGTGACTTCTGCTGTCGTAACAGTATTAAATAGAAAGTAATGAAACCAGACCTTTTCACCAGAAAACATTAGATTTAATGTATTAAATACAAAGTAATGAAACCGGGTCTTTTCGCCAGAAATAATTAGGTTTAATATATTTGATACAAAGAATTAAAACCGTGTCTTTTCACCAGAAAGAGTTAGATTTATTGTAGTAAACAAGAGGGAATTCTCAATAGCCATGGCATTTGAAATTCTTTTAGGCAGGATTAAGTAAATTAATCTATGAGACCTTTCCCCCTCTTTATTGGCTATATTTTTATGCGCCAGCAATAACAAGCGTGGGAAGCGCGTATATCCGATTCGATTTTATTACTCATCAGGATCTCTACCAGCCTACCCTCAAATTGAAATTCTTTTAACAGAATTAAAGTAAATTAAAGTATGAGACTTGGGGGTGGTCAAATACGATTCAAAACTGTAATTAGATCTCAAATTGATCAAGAGATGACGGAGCTATGAGCTAAAAGTTTGTACTTGAAAAACTCAGATATCGTTCTCTGAGCCGCTATGCCAAGGCTAAAAACTGATCGACGAAACCAGATTTTTTTGACAAGAAACAACAACCTTCGAATTACAATATTAAATACCATACATATAATGTATCGGATATTAAGTAATTAAACCAGTTGGGGTTTACACCAGAAAGCACAAGCTTTATTGTATCGAATACTAAGTAAAGACACCAAGTCTTTCAATTGAAAACATTTCTTACCAAAAGATTTAATTAATGTATTAATAGAACAGCCAGTTTTCGAAAGTGAATATAGTATTGTTACGACAGCGGAAGTCACTTGACGCTGGTAACACGTCATGAGTTTCTAGAAGGATCATGACTGTTCCTGGGAACTCTAGTGTTTGCCAGACGCCCCCTATTTTGTATATAAGCCCGGCAAATAAAGCGTAGATATAATTGCAGATAGAC
>NW_013672270.1:30741-40140 GCF_000517525.1 Limulus polyphemus
TATTTAAGAAAGGACTTGTATCGCTGAAGTCCCTCGTGAAGAATTTTTACGGGAAATTAACAAACGAACAGAGACATAACAGTATCCTCCCGCCAAGGGGATGGGGTCGGATGGCCACCGCAATATTCTAAAAAGTCATTTACAACTCAGCAACTTATTACTGTAAGTAAGCTAAGTTTGAATTCTTTCGTTTTACAAGTTTCCTTTAAGTTTAAGGTAACAACTTCCAGTATATTACACCCGTGTAAAATCAAAAGAGGGACAGATCTCAAATACGTCTGTTTTATTTTGTGGGGTATCTTAAAGTGTCAAGTTTCATTTGGATAAAGGGAAATATAATGGAATAATAGGCCAAAATATGCGTTTTTGATTTTTGACCCCCTAAAATCGAAACGGGGCTTAAGGAAATAGGAACTGAAAAACGTGTCTGAACGTAGGTATATACAATCGAGATTAAAGATGATTGGCTCAGAAGTAAAGGAGTGGAACACAGAGAAAGAAACCTAGGGTATACAATATGTCTCTCCCTATCGGGAAGATATAAGTTCTAAGCAATAAAAATAGGTCGTCTACCAGAAAACATGAGATTTGATTAATCAAATACTGAATAATGAAACTAGATCTTTTATCAGAAAACACGAGATTTAAAGTATTAAATATTAAGTAACTTAACCAGGTCTTTCACAGTGGCACAGCGAGAAGTCTGCGGACTTATAACGCTAGAAACCAGGTTTCGATTACCGTTGTGGGCACAGCACAGATAGCCCATTGCGTAGCTTTATGTTTAATTACATACAAACAAGAAAATATAATACTTTAGATACCAAGCGATGAAACCAAATCTCGAGCTAAAACATATCAGACTTAATATTGTTTACTGGCAGGTATCGAACTACGAAATATTAAAGTCGAATAAAATCAGAAGAAACAACAGATCGAGTTTATTGGAAAAATTGATTCCTGTCCTTTTAGAAAGCTTCAGACCTATTAGAACCCGTCCTCTAAGAAAGCTTCAGATTAATAAAGAATCTGTACTATGAGAAAGCAAAAAATCCATTAGAAACCAGTCCTCTGAGAGATTATTTGTTTGTTTGAAGTTAAGCACAAAGCTACACAATGGGCTATCCGTGCTCTGCCCACCATGGGTATCGAAACCCGATTTCTAGCGTTGTAAGTCTGCAGACATACCGCTGTGTCACGGGGTGGGCTCCTCTAAGAGAGTATCAGATCCGTTAAAACCTACCCTGTAAGAAAGCATTAGATCCATAAAAACCTGTTCTCTAATAAAGCACCAGATGCATTAAAAACTGTCATCTATGAAAGCATTAGATCCATTAAAACCTGTCCTTTAATAAAGCACCAGATCCATTAAAATCTGTCCTCTATGAAAGCGTTATTAGACTAGTTAATGAGTTACTCTTATTGACAAAAATATATTTAATACAAAATAAGCTATATTTTAGTGTCAGGATATCTGAAAACCATATATTGAGTTGTTTAAATTATTTAATTTCCCACAAGAAGATTGGGAGATAACCCATTTATTGATTTATTTTAAACCCAGTATTTCGACTTCTTCCCACTCTCTATTCGACGTTATATCCAGGGTTGTCTCCAGCCTCTTTCCGATGAGGGAGTTGAAATGGGCTAGAAAAAGTTGAAAGTGCACCAATTTGTACAGTAAACGTTATTCGTTGTGTGTGTGGGGGTGGGGTGGGGGAAGAGACAGATGAACCTAAGGCATATTTCGGGGTAGTTTAAGCCTCGACAATCCTCTTTACCACCACAACTAGTTATATTCGATGTAGCTTCTGTTTGTTTGTTGAATTTCTTACAAAGTTACTCGAGGGCTAGCTGCCCCTAATTTAGAAGTGATAGTTTTGAGATAAGACAGCTGATCAACTCCACCAAGCTCTTGGGCTTTTCTAATCGAGTAGTGGAATTGACCATCACATTATACGCCCCACGGCTGAAAGGGCGAGCATGTTCAATAATGGGATTCGAACCCACGACCAGCAGGTTTCGAGTTGATCTCCCTAACTAACCACTAGGATATACCAGGCCTAAATTTGTTTTATTCGATCTTGTGGAGATTACCACAGATATGGATTAAAAGTTAACGTAGTTTAACAACATTTTGTCATATGGATAACATGGCTACGTTTTTTCAATAAAAGTATTGTATTTACAACCAAATATTCACATTTCCAAAGTGAGAACCGCGATCTTAAAGCAACAGAACATGAATTTTGGACTCTTGGTTTTATAATACAGGACGCTATCCACTACGTCACACCCGTTTCGAAAAATGTTATTGTTGTTTTCTTTTATTTTTTAGCGCAAAGATACACACATGCGGGAAATCGAGCCCTGGATTTTGGCGTTGTAAGTCCGTAAACTTACCGCTGTTCCACCGAGTGACAGCAGTATGAGAAAAAAGTGTTACGCTTATTTCAGAAACTGCTTTCCATAACTAGTGTCTTACAAATACTGACAATAAACAAGTACCCACTTCTAGCTAATCGATATTTCTAGCTGTGTAGACAAACTAACTAAACAAAGTCTGCTAGTTTCTTCTGAACCTTATCTTATTAAACATGAATAAAATGAGCTTCGACTTGAAGATGAGGCAAATATCTTGGAGGACAACAGGAACAAACTGTATTTTAATTTTGAATGGACTATTTCATTAAAACTCGGATCAATATTTAATATGATTGTGATACTTGTCCGTAACTGTGGCAGTCGTGGATTCACGCGGAAAACTAGAATTATTTCCAAACTGAAGCTTTATTAAAGTGTAAGTACTGAAATCTAGTGAAGTTAATAACTTCTTTCAGTATTTCGTTTATTAAACAGAGTCATGATGGTGATAGTACTGTAGTGCTGTTAAATAAAAAAGGCTTAACAGATTTCAATGGAACTCTATGGTACCTTTGTTAAATAATATTCTTCAAGCATGAATATTACATAGAGATATTCATTAGTTTTAGTGTTAAATAACAATTTTCAGGCATTACTACACGTACTATAGAAATATTAGTTTAGTGTTTATCAAAAAACCTCAGTGTTATTTGTTGAATAATATTTATGAAATTAATCATTGGTATGTTTTATAGAGATATTGGTTTAATGTACACTAGAAAATTCTATACTTCATGAAATCACTAATCTTGTTAAATCTGATTGTCAGACATTCCTCTGTTTTAAGACACTAGTGATATTTGTCAGATATTCCAGTGTATTAAATACTAGTGTTATTTATCAGATATTCCAGTGTTTTAAGACACTAGTGTTATTTATCAGATATTCCCGTGTTTTAAGACACTAGTATTATTTGTAAAACTTTCCCGTGTTTGAAGACACTAGTGTTATTTATCAGATATTCCCGTGTTTTAAGACACTAGTATTATTTGTCAAACATTCCCGTGTTTTAAGACACTAGTATTATTTGTCTTACATTTCTGTGTTTTAAGACACTAGTATTATTTGTCAAACATTCCCGTGTTTTAAGACATTAGTATTATTTGTCAGACGTTTCTGTGTTTTAAGACACTAGTATTATTTATCAGACATTTCTTTGGCTAGGCCCACATTTATCTTAGTTCAATAATGATGTTTCTTTGGCTATGCCCACATTTATCTTAGTTCAGTAGTGTATGTTTCTTTTGCTAGGCCCACATTTATCTTAGTTCAGTAGTGTATGTTTCTTTGGCTAGGCCCACATTTATTTTAGTTCAGTAGTATATGTTTCTTTGGCTAGGCCCACATTTATCTTAGTTCAGTAGTGTATGTTTCTTTGGCTAGGCCCACATTTATTTTAGTTCAGTAGTATATGTTTTTTTGGCTAGGCCCACATTTATCTTAGTTCAGTAGTATATGTTTCTTTGGCTAGGCTCACATGTATTTTAGCTCAGTAGTGTATGTTTATTTAGCTAGGCCCACAGTATTCTTAGTTCAGTAACAACAGCTTCTATAGTTGGGCCTGTATTTATCTAGCAAGGCCCATATCTTTTACCAGTATTCTAGTGCTAAAGTTTTTGTTAGATCATGAAAACTTTTATTTTCACATCCAGTTTCGTGTTTTTCCGGAAATACAGTATGTTCCTTCAACTTTTGTATTATTTGTGTGAAACACACTAGGTGTTTCTTTTTCTGTTAGTTCATACAGGTGAACTTTTCATGGCCTCGCAAGCAATTTGTTTGTGGTTAAGCATAAAGCTACACAATGGGCTGTATATTCTATGCCCACCACGGGTATCGAAACGCGTTATAAGTCCGCAGACTTACAGCTGTGCTAGCAGAATGTACCACACAGAAACCTAGTTCTGGAATATGGCCAACTTGATGATGTCGTTGGTCGTTCTTCTTTTGGTACTGTTCAACTATCCCAGGAAAGGTGTCACTATACTGCTCTTTGGTTTAGTACCATGTTTGTTCTTTAGCGAGATCAACTCTGTAGTGCTTTAGGAATACAAAGTGACACGAAAACCAATGCACTCTGGAAAAATTGACCCTATTGTGCTATGCGAATAGCAGGTCTTTTGATTTTCATCTCAGTTGGAGAGCTCTTTATAAACCCTATAGTAGTGTCGTCGAGTGTTATTGTGATTACTGTGATCTTACATGTAAGATGATTATACTACTTCATTCGTTGGGTATGGTTCGAACTTTCTTGTTTTCTGTGGAATTAAAAAAAAAATCTTTAAATATATCCAAGTTCTATTAAATAAATATAAACTATTATTCATTCGTAATCACACTATAATAATTTTAATCATACACTTCAATTCCAGTAACATCTAGAGACAGTAAATTGAGCTAGTTTTCTAAGAGAAACTGGAACTCGACACTTTCGTCATCCAGCACCACTGTAACCATGACAACAACACATCTGTTCTTCTGCTAGTTTTGTAACAATGGTCATTCAAACAGTTCATTATTTTAGACACTAAAATATCTTATTCACGTATTCAATTACGAATTTGTTATTAGGGATTTAAAAAAACAAAATCTGCTATTAGGTTACTTCGATTTTCAGCTGCATTCGGTCAACATAATTATTAGTTGTGCTTTTGTTTTTTTATAATGCGGCACATTTTCAGAAATTCAGTTCTTGTACTTGGTGATGTTTTCTTATTTATTCTTGTTTTTATTTGGTGGTTGACAAGCAACATTGATTTATTTCCCTGGTTTACACGTTCTCTCCCGCGTTTAGATACAAGCTGAATCGTAAATCATTCGTGCTTTTTGACCCAAAATGTCGTTCTATATTCACTGGTGTCAGTTTTAAGGATCGTTCATTGGTTCGGTGATGTACACACAGTTGTTTTGTATTTCACTACGAGTTGGCACAAAACAAAAGCACAAGTTAACAAAGTTAACACGTCTTTTTGATTCGTGACAAGTATTAGAGATGACTTTACATTTTTCAGACTGTATTGTTATGTTATATAAAAAAAGTATCGATAATTTTTCATACTGTTGTAAGCCATTCTTTTAATATTTTAATTTAGATGTTTGTGTGCTAGAGGGAGCTCGTTAGGACACAACATTTAGCAGCTTAGTCTAATACACAGTAAACAAGTATAATACAAAATATAAGGGTTAAAGAATTCAGTGTCAGTGAGTTAGACAGTGAGAGTAAGTTTGTTTGTGATTCAAATAGTCAGTGAGTCAAACTGCGTGTTTGTTATGGAACGGTTATCAAGGAAATTGTGCAAGTAAGTTAGGCGTACATTAGTTTCTGAATTTTTATGGAGACGTTGTTAAGTCAGACTTACCACTAATACTAGTATTAAAAGTTAATTCCGTATGGCTGAGGGAGTACGTCTCTCTCACTCCATAAGAAGTTATAACTCCCCAAGAAATAAGTGCTGGACATACCCCCTGACTGTATCAGGAGAGCATCTTAATCTAGCAAGTTGTATTTAAAATACTGTTTTATAGAGTACCGTAAAATAACGCTTTGGCATATATGATATAAACGGTTCGACAATTAAACGACACTTTGCGAGACCACGGTGTCATCGCCAAAACTGGTAAAAGACAATAGGTAAGGCCTAGTTTTATATAAACGGTTCGACAATTAAACGACACTTTGCGAGACCACGGTGTCATCGCCAAAACTGGTAAGAGACAATACGTAAGGCCTAGTTCTATGTCTGGATCACTTCAAATTCAATTCTCGTGAGAAATAATGTGACTCGGTTTTCTTGTTTAATGGATAAAGATTTCGTATTTTTATACTTAATAAGAGTTCTCTGTTAGTGTTCATTCTGACATTTGTGTAAAAAATAAAACAAAGTCCAGATTTTTCTTTTCTAAGGAAAACATTTATTAATATTAAAACTTTACAACTCTGAACTGACGATTGATTCAACAACAGTTGGGAAATACTATGTGACCAAATATTTAAATAAGTACCTTTTTCAACAGAAATATTAATACTATGTTATTCTTGGAGCTGACCGATCATTGGTTGTTACCTTACGTAGCTTCACGCTGGCAAACACGTTGTCTCTGTAAGAAATAGAATGTACAAATTATTACTCGTGTTGAAGTAGAGGGCGCTGGCAAACACGTTGCCCCTTTAAAGAAATAGAAAGTTCGATGTTAGTCGTTTTGAGGTAGAGGGCGCTGGTAAACACCATGTCCCTGTAAGAGATATAAAGAACGATGTTAGTCGTTTTGAAGTGTAGGGCGCTGGTAAACACCTTGTACCTGTAAGAGATATAAAGAACGATGTTAGTCGTTTTGAAGTGTAGGGCACTGGTAAACACCTTGTACCTGTAAGAGATATAAAGAACGATGTTAGTCGTTTTGAAGTGTAGGGCGCTGGTAAACACCTTGTACCTGTAAGAGATATAAAGAACGATGTTAGTCGTTTTGAAGTGTAGGGCACTGGTAAACACCTTGTACCTGTAAGAGATATAAAGAACGATGTTAGTCGTTTTGAAGTGTAGGGCACTGGTAAACACCTTGTACCTGTAAGAGATATAAAGAACGATGTTAGTCGTTTTGAAGTGTAGGGCGCTGGTAAAACACCTTGTACCTGTAAGAGATATAAAGAACGATGTTAGTCGTTTTGAAGTGTAGGGCGCTGGTAAACACCTTGTACCTGTAAGAGATATAAAGAACGATGTTAGTCGTTTTGAAGTGTAGGGCGCTGGTAAACACCTTGTACCTGTAAGAGATATAAAGAACGATGTTAGTCGGTTTGAAGTGTAGGGCGCTAACAAACAGGTTTGGTCACTTTAGGGTAGCACTGGCTTATAAAAAGTTATATAACACTAAATGGAAGAAGTGAGCTAAAACAAACGTGAAAATAAATATATCTTCGTTAAGAATTTTTATGAAAAGACGTAGAAAAAGAGTGCATTAAATAAACTATTATATAAGAACCGAGTCTGATGTTTTATGTGAAATGAGAATACTGTTTACTACAAAATTAGATTTTGAGGTTGAAGTGTGGAACGACACATACTGCTATTACAGATGAGATAGTAGAATATAGACGTATTTATCTACTAGTTATATTTTCTGAAGAGAACAAGCCTCACCTTGGACTTGAAAGGCTAACTTCCGAAACTTTACCACCATAAATGACATCATTGCTGAATCCACTGTCGTGGCTGCTATAGAGACTCGTGGAAGGTGGGATACGGGGTGGTGGAGGGACTGGTTGAGGAAAAGGAAGGGGAGAGGTGAGGGATCGCTGGGGAGGTCGAAGGATGAAGTTTTCCTTTGCTGTTTCTACGGTAATTGGGACGGTGACGCTGGTGGCGGAGGGTTCTCCCATGGGGGTAGAGGCGGCTGGCGGTGGTCCCTGACGAAGCTAAATATACATCAACAATTATCATCATACAATCAAATTTTTCCAATGTTTTCTCGATTTGCTAGTAAGGTAGAAGGGTAACTTAATGTCGAATAAGAAAAGTCTCCGAGGTTTAATTATAAAAAATAAACTCGTTATCAGAGTTTTTGTATAACAAATTAATGTAACTCCTTAAGTATGGTTCTGATATCATTAAACTCTTATTGCATACACTTGACGAAATACAGTATCTAATTTTCCAAGACAACGTATACATCAACATTCTGTTACGAGCTCTACACTCTAGAACTTGAAAGTTTTTTGTTTGTTTGTTGTTAAGCGCAAAGCTTCACTATGGGCTATCTGTGAAGTGCCCATCACGGCTATCGAAACTCGGTTTTTGGCATTATAAGCCTCAGATTTATTGCCAAGCCACTTGGGGAGTTTTTTGTTCAGGATACAGGTGAGTCACGTGACGTAATAATGGCTGAAGTAATTCAGGGATGATGGGGGTGGTCTGTAACCGGATATGTTAATTTTGGAGGTAGTTAAGTGTTAAAATGCTCAAGTTTACTGTTATAAAAACGTAGAGAAGAATTTTAACCATATTATATCCGATGTATCATGTGCCGACGCGTCCTTTCGCCTAGTGCCAGGACTCTTCAGTCTGGCTGATATACAACAGACAATAGAAGCTACTTTTATCTTCAGTCACTTGAAGAACAATTCTTTTGGCGTGCACTGTAAATTTTATCAATTATATTACATCTCAGAATTATATTTATGATGTTTTTATTAATATAAATTATTGAGTCAGCTTGAGTAGAAAAGCATATCATGATATTGAAGTAGCAATGTATAGAAAATAGCCTTATATCTTACTAAATAACTGATTATACAAGTTGTATTTCGGGTATACTAGTATAACAGTCGTGAGGATAATACTGTAATAACACGTTTCTACTTGTATAACAGTCGTGAGGATAATACTGTAATAACACGTTTCTACATGTAGAACAGTCGTGAGGGTAACGCCGTAATAACACGTTTCTACATGTAGAACAGTCGTGAGGGTAACGCCGTAATAACACGTTTCTACATGTATAACAGTCGTGAGGGTAACGCCGTAATAACACGTTTCTACATGTATAATCGTGAGGGTAACGCCGTAATAACACGTTTCTACATGTAGAACAATCGTGAGGGTAACACCGTAATAACACGTTTCTACATGTAGAACAATCGTGAGGGTAACACCGTAATAACACGTTTCTACTTGTATAACAGTCGTGAGAATAATACTGTAATAACACGTTTCTACATGTAGAACAATCGTGAGGGTTACACCGTAATAACACGTTTCTACATGTAGAATAATCGTGAGGGTAACACCGTAATAACACGTTTTTAATTGTAGAACAATCGTGAGGGTAACACCGTAATAACACGTTTCTACATGTAGAACAACCGTGAGGGTAACACTGTAATAACACGTTTCTACATGTAGAACAATCGTGAGGGTAACACCGTAATAACACGTTTCTACATGTAGAACAACCGTGAGGGTAACACCGTAATAACAC